>NW_027520343.1:0-127934 GCF_051991245.1 Festucalex cinctus
AGCCATAATCACCTTTTTATTGCTTTAAATGCGTTTTTAGCGCATGATTGTACATTTGAGCTCAATGTGTCAAAATCTTAAAAGGTGCCCAAGCAATTAAGTGCTAGAATCATCATCCGGATGCCAAAATAAACTAAATACAGCAAAAGATTTGAGTGCACAACGTTTGGTTTAGATTTGACAGCCATAATCAGCAATTGTGTACATTTGAGCTGAATGTGTCAAAATCTAAAAATTAACAGGTGCCCAAACAATTTCATGCTAGAATCATCATCCGGATGCCAAAATAAACTAAATACAGCAAAAGATTTGAGTGCACAACGTTTGGTTTAGGTTTGACAGCCATAATCACCTTTTTATTGCTTTAAATGCGTTTTTAGCGCATGATTGTACATTTGAGCTGAATGTGTCAAAATCTTAAAAATTAACAGGTGCCCAAGCAATTTCATGCTAGAATCATCATCCGGATGCCAAAATAAACTAAATATAGCAAAAGATTTGAGTGCACAACGTTTGGTTTAGGTTTGACAGCCATAATCAGCAATTGTGTACATTTGAGCTGAATGTGTCAAAATCTTAAAAATTAACAGGTGCCCAAGCAATTTCATGCTAGAATCATCATCCGGATGCCAAAATAAACTAAATACAGCAAAAGATTTGAGTGCACAACGTTTGGTTTAGGTTTGACAGCCATAATCACCTTTTTATTGCTTTAAATGCGTTTTTAGCGCATGATTGTACATTTGAGCTCAATGTGTCAAAATCTTAAAAATTAACAGGTGCCCAAGCAATTAAGTGCTAGAATCATCATCCGGATGCCAAAAATAAAACTAAATACAGCAAAAGATTTGAGTGCACAACGTTTGGTTTAGATTTGACAGCCATAATCAGCAATTGTGTACATTTGAGCTGAATGTGTCAAAATCTTAAAAATTAACAGGTGCCCAAGCAATTTCATGCTAGAATCATCATCCGGATGCCAAAATAAACTAAATACAGCAAAAGATTTGAGTGCACAACGTTTGGTTTAGGTTTGACAGCCATAATCACCTTTTTATTGCTTTAAATGCGTTTTTAGCGCATGATTGTACATTTGAGCTGAATGTGTCAAAATCTTAAAAATTAACAGGTGCCCAAGCAATTTCATGCTAGAATCATCATCCGGATGCCAAAATAAACTAAATATAGCAAAAGATTTGAGTGCACAACGTTTGGTTTAGGTTTGACAGCCATAATCAGCAATTGTGTACATTTGAGCTGAATGTGTCAAAATCTTAAAAATTAACAGGTGCCCAAGCAATTTCATGCTAGAATCATCATCCGGATGCCAAAATAAACTAAATACAGCAAAAGATTTGAGTGCACAACGTTTGGTTTAGGTTTGACAGCCATAATCACCTTTTTATTGCTTTAAATGCGTTTTTAGCGCATGATTGTACATTTGAGCTGAATGTGTCAAAATCTTAAAAATTAACAGGTGCCCAAGCAATTTCATGCTAGAATCATCATCCGGATGCCAAAATAAACTAAATACAGCAAAAGATTTGAGTGCACAACGTTTGGTTTAGATTTGACAGCCATAATCAGCAATTGTGTACATTTGAGCTGAATGTGTCAAAATCTTAAAAATTAACAGGTGCCCAAGCAATTTCATGCTAGAATCATCATCCGGATGCCAAAATAAACTAAATACAGCAAAAGATTTGAGTGCACAACGTTTGGTTTAGGTTTGACAGCCATAATCACCTTTTTATTGCTTTAAATGCGTTTTTAGCGCATGATTGTACATTTGAGCTCAATGTGTCAAAATCTTAAAAATTAACAGGTGCCCAAGCAATTAAGTGCTAGAATCATCATCCGGATGCCAAAATAAACTAAATACAGCAAAAGATTTGAGTGCACAACGTTTGGTTTAGATTTGACAGCCATAATCAGCAATTGTGTACATTTGAGCTGAATGTGTCAAAATCTTAAAAATTAACAGGTGCCCAAGCAATTTCATGCTAGAATCATCATCCGGATGCCAAAATAAACTAAATACAGCAAAAGATTTGAGTGCACAACGTTTGGTTTAGGTTTGACAGCCATAATCACCTTTTTATTGCTTTAAATGCGTTTTTAGCGCATGATTGTACATTTGAGCTGAATGTGTCAAAATCTTAAAAATTAACAGGTGCCCAAGCAATTAAGTGCTAGAATCATCATCCGGATGCCAAAATAAACTAAATACAGCAAAAGATTTGAGTGCACAACGTTTGGTTTAGATTTGACAGCCATAATCAGCAATTGTGTACATTTGAGCTGAATGTGTCAAAATCTTAAAAATTAACAGGTGCCCAAGCAATTTCATGCTAGAATCATCATCCGGATGCCAAAATAAACTAAATACAGCAAAAGATTTGAGTGCACAACGTTTGGTTTAGGTTTGACAGCCATAATCACCTTTTTATTGCTTTAAATGCGTTTTTTAGCGCATGATTGTACATTTGAGCTGAATGTGTCAAAATCTTAAAAATTAACAGGTGCCCAAGCAATTTCATGCTAGAATCATCATCCGGATGCCAAAATAAACTAAATACAGCAAAAGATTTGAGTGCACAACGTTTGGTTTAGATTTGACAGCCATAATCAGCAATTGTGTACATTTGAGCTGAATGTGTCAAAATCTTAAAAATTAACAGGTGCCCAAGCAATTTCATGCTAGAATCATCATCCGGATGCCAAAATAAACTAAATACAGCAAAAGATTTGAGTGCACAACGTTTGGTTTAGGTTTGACAGCCATAATCACCTTTTTATTGCTTTAAATGCGTTTTTAGCGCATGATTGTACATTTGAGCTGAATGTGTCAAAATCTTAAAAATTAACAGGTGCCCAAGCAATTTCATGCTAGAATCATCATCCGGATGCCAAAATAAACTAAATACAGCAAAAGATTTGAGTGCACAACGTTTGGTTTAGGTTTGACAGCCATAATCACCTTTTTATTGCTTTAAATGCGTTTTTAGCGCATGATTGTACATTTGAGCTGAATGTGTCAAAATCTTAAAAATTAACAGGTGCCCAAGCAATTTCATGCTAGAATCATCATCCGGATGCCAAAATAAACTAAATACAGCAAAAGATTTGAGTGCACAACGTTTGGTTTAGATTTGACAGCCATAATCAGCAATTGTGTACATTTGAGCTGAATGTGTCAAAATCTTAAAAATTAACAGGTGCCCAAGCAATTTCATGCTAGAATCATCATCCGGATGCCAAAATAAACTAAATACAGCAAAAGATTTGAGTGCACAACGTTTGGTTTAGGTTTGACAGCCATAATCACCTTTTTATTGCTTTAAATGCGTTTTTAGCGCATGATTGTACATTTCAGCTGAATGTGTCAAAATCTTAAAAATTGACAGGTGCCCAAGCAATTTCATGCTAGAATCATCATCCGGATGCCAAAATAAACTAAATACAGCAAAAGATTTGAGTGCACAACGTTTGGTTTAGATTTGACAGCCATAATCAGCAATTGTGTACATTTGAGCTGAATGTGTCAAAATCTTAAAAATTAACAGGTGCCCAAGCAATTTCATGCTAGAATCATCATCCGGATGCCAAAATAAACTAAATACAGCAAAAGATTTGAGTGCACAACGTTTGGTTTAGGTTTGACAGCCATAATCACCTTTTTATTGCTTTAAATGCGTTTTTAGCGCATGATTGTACATTTGAGCTGAATGTGTCAAAATCTTAAAAATTAACAGGTGCCCAAGCAATTTCATGCTAGAATCATCATCCGGATGCCAAAATAAACTAAATACAGCAAAAGATTTGAGTGCACAACGTTTGGTTTAGATTTGACAGCCATAATCAGCAATTGTGTACATTTGAGCTGAATGTGTCAAAATCTTAAAAATTAACAGGTGCCCAAGCAATTTCATGCTAGAATCATCATCCGGATGCCAAAATAAACTAAATACAGCAAAAGATTTGAGTGCACAACGTTTGGTTTAGGTTTGACAGCCATAATCACCTTTTTATTGCTTTAAATGCGTTTTTAGCGCATGATTGTACATTTGAGCTGAATGTGTCAAAATCTTAAAAATTAACAGGTGCCCAAGCAATTTCATGCTAGAATCATCATCCGGATGCCAAAATAAACTAAATACAGCAAAAGATTTGAGTGCACAACGTTTGGTTTAGATTTGACAGCCATAATCAGCAATTGTGTACATTTGAGCTGAATGTGTCAAAATCTTAAAAATTAACAGGTGCCCAAGCAATTTCATGCTAGAATCATCATCCGGATGCCAAAATAAACTAAATACAGCAAAAGATTTGAGTGCACAACGTTTGGTTTAGGTTTGACAGCCATAATCACCTTTTTATTGCTTTAAATGCGTTTTTAGCGCATGATTGTACATTTGAGCTCAATGTGTCAAAATCTTAAAAATTAACAGGTGCCCAAGCAATTTCATGCTAGAATCATCATCCGGATGCCAAAATAAACTAAATACAGCAAAAGATTTGAGTGCACAACGTTTGGTTTAGATTTGACAGCCATAATCAGCAATTGTGTACATTTGAGCTGAATGTGTCAAAATCTTAAAAATTAACAGGTGCCCAAGCAATTTCATGCTAGAATCATCATCCGGATGCCAAAATAAACTAAATACAGCAAAAGATTTGAGTGCACAACGTTTGGTTTAGGTTTGACAGCCATAATCACCTTTTTATTGCTTTAAATGCGTTTTTAGCGCATGATTGTACATTTGAGCTCAATGTGTCAAAATCTTAAAAATTAACAGGTGCCCAAGCAATTTCATGCTAGAATCATCATCCGGATGCCAAAATAAACTAAATACAGCAAAAGATTTGAGTGCACAACGTTTGGTTTAGATTTGACAGCCATAATCAGCAATTGTGTACATTTGAGCTGAATGTGTCAAAATCTTAAAAATTAACAGGTGCCCAAGCAATTTCATGCTAGAATCATCATCCGGATGCCAAAATAAACTAAATACAGCAAAAGATTTGAGTGCACAACGTTTGGTTTAGGTTTGACAGCCATAATCACCTTTTTATTGCTTTAAATGCGTTTTTAGCGCATGATTGTACATTTGAGCTCAATGTGTCAAAATCTTAAAAATTAACAGGTGCCCAAGCAATTAAGTGCTAGAATCATCATCCGGATGCCAAAATAAACTAAATACAGCAAAAGATTTGAGTGCACAACGTTTGGTTTAGATTTGACAGCCATAATCAGCAATTGTGTACATTTGAGCTGAATGTGTCAAAATCTTAAAAATTAACAGGTGCCCAAACAATTTCATGCTAGAATCATCATCCGGATGCCAAAATAAACTAAATACAGCAAAAGATTTGAGTGCACAACGTTTGGTTTAGGTTTGACAGCCATAATCACCTTTTTATTGCTTTAAATGCGTTTTTAGCGCATGATTGTACATTTGAGCTGAATGTGTCAAAATCTTAAAAATTAACAGGTGCCCAAGCAATTTCATGCTAGAATCATCATCCGGATGCCAAAATAAACTAAATATAGCAAAAGATTTGAGTGCACAACGTTTGGTTTAGGTTTGACAGCCATAATCAGCAATTGTGTACATTTGAGCTGAATGTGTCAAAATCTTAAAAATTAACAGGTGCCCAAGCAATTTCATGCTAGAATCATCATCCGGATGCCAAAATAAACTAAATACAGCAAAAGATTTGAGTGCACAACGTTTGGTTTAGGTTTGACAGCCATAATCACCTTTTTATTGCTTTAAATGCGTTTTTAGCGCATGATTGTACATTTGAGCTCAATGTGTCAAAATCTTAAAAATTAACAGGTGCCCAAGCAATTAAGTGCTAGAATCATCATCCGGATGCCAAAATAAACTAAATACAGCAAAAGATTTGAGTGCACAACGTTTGGTTTAGATTTGACAGCCATAATCAGCAATTGTGTACATTTGAGCTGAATGTGTCAAAATCTTAAAAATTAACAGGTGCCCAAGCAATTTCATGCTAGAATCATCATCCGGATGCCAAAATAAACTAAATACAGCAAAAGATTTGAGTGCACAACGTTTGGTTTAGGTTTGACAGCCATAATCACCTTTTTATTGCTTTAAATGCGTTTTTAGCGCATGATTGTACATTTGAGCTGAATGTGTCAAAATCTTAAAAATTAACAGGTGCCCAAGCAATTTCATGCTAGAATCATCATCCGGATGCCAAAATAAACTAAATACAGCAAAAGATTTGAGTGCACAACGTTTGGTTTAGATTTGACAGCCATAATCAGCAATTGTGTACATTTGAGCTGAATGTGTCAAAATCTTAAAAATTAACAGGTGCCCAAGCAATTTCATGCTAGAATCATCATCCGGATGCCAAAATAAACTAAATACAGCAAAAGATTTGAGTGCACAACGTTTGGTTTAGGTTTGACAGCCATAATCACCTTTTTATTGCTTTAAATGCGTTTTTAGCGCATGATTGTACATTTGAGCTGAATGTGTCAAAATCTTAAAAATTAACAGGTGCCCAAGCAATTAAGTGCTAGAATCATCATCCGGATGCCAAAATAAACTAAATACAGCAAAAGATTTGAGTGCACAACGTTTGGTTTAGATTTGACAGCCATAATCAGCAATTGTGTACATTTGAGCTGAATGTGTCAAAATCTTAAAAATTAACAGGTGCCCAAGCAATTTCATGCTAGAATCATCATCCGGATGCCAAAATAAACTAAATACAGCAAAAGATTTGAGTGCACAACGTTTGGTTTAGGTTTGACAGCCATAATCACCTTTTTATTGCTTTAAATGCGTTTTTAGCGCATGATTGTACATTTGAGCTGAATGTGTCAAAATCTTAAAAATTAACAGGTGCCCAAGCAATTTCATGCTAGAATCATCATCCGGATGCCAAAATAAACTAAATACAGCAAAAGATTTGAGTGCACAACGTTTGGTTTAGATTTGACAGCCATAATCAGCAATTGTGTACATTTGAGCTGAATGTGTCAAAATCTTAAAAATTAACAGGTGCCCAAGCAATTTCATGCTAGAATCATCATCCGGATGCCAAAATAAACTAAATACAGCAAAAGATTTGAGTGCACAACGTTTGGTTTAGGTTTGACAGCCATAATCACCTTTTTATTGCTTTAAATGCGTTTTTAGCGCATGATTGTACATTTGAGCTCAATGTGTCAAAATCTTAAAAATTAACAGGTGCCCAAGCAATTTCATGCTAGAATCATCATCCGGATGCCAAAATAAACTAAATACAGCAAAAGATTTGAGTGCACAACGTTTGGTTTAGATTTGACAGCCATAATCAGCAATTGTGTACATTTGAGCTGAATGTGTCAAAATCTTAAAAATTAACAGGTGCCCAAGCAATTTCATGCTAGAATCATCATCCGGATGCCAAAATAAACTAAATACAGCAAAAGATTTGAGTGCACAACGTTTGGTTTAGGTTTGACAGCCATAATCACCTTTTTATTGCTTTAAATGCGTTTTTAGCGCATGATTGTACATTTGAGCTCAATGTGTCAAAATCTTAAAAATTAACAGGTGCCCAAGCAATTTCATGCTAGAATCATCATCCGGATGCCAAAATAAACTAAATACAGCAAAAGATTTGAGTGCACAACGTTTGGTTTAGATTTGACAGCCATAATCAGCAATTGTGTACATTTGAGCTGAATGTGTCAAAATCTTAAAAATTAACAGGTGCCCAAGCAATTTCATGCTAGAATCATCATCCGGATGCCAAAATAAACTAAATACAGCAAAAGATTTGAGTGCACAACGTTTGGTTTAGGTTTGACAGCCATAATCACCTTTTTATTGCTTTAAATGCGTTTTTAGCGCATGATTGTACATTTGAGCTCAATGTGTCAAAATCTTAAAAATTAACAGGTGCCCAAGCAATTAAGTGCTAGAATCATCATCCGGATGCCAAAATAAACTAAATACAGCAAAAGATTTGAGTGCACAACGTTTGGTTTAGATTTGACAGCCATAATCAGCAATTGTGTACATTTGAGCTGAATGTGTCAAAATCTTAAAAATTAACAGGTGCCCAAACAATTTCATGCTAGAATCATCATCCGGATGCCAAAATAAACTAAATACAGCAAAAGATTTGAGTGCACAACGTTTGGTTTAGGTTTGACAGCCATAATCACCTTTTTATTGCTTTAAATGCGTTTTTAGCGCATGATTGTACATTTGAGCTGAATGTGTCAAAATCTTAAAAATTAACAGGTGCCCAAGCAATTTCATGCTAGAATCATCATCCGGATGCCAAAATAAACTAAATATAGCAAAAGATTTGAGTGCACAACGTTTGGTTTAGGTTTGACAGCCATAATCAGCAATTGTGTACATTTGAGCTGAATGTGTCAAAATCTTAAAAATTAACAGGTGCCCAAGCAATTTCATGCTAGAATCATCATCCGGATGCCAAAATAAACTAAATACAGCAAAAGATTTGAGTGCACAACGTTTGGTTTAGGTTTGACAGCCATAATCACCTTTTTATTGCTTTAAATGCGTTTTTAGCGCATGATTGTACATTTGAGCTCAATGTGTCAAAATCTTAAAAATTAACAGGTGCCCAAGCAATTAAGTGCTAGAATCATCATCCGGATGCCAAAATAAACTAAATACAGCAAAAGATTTGAGTGCACAACGTTTGGTTTAGATTTGACAGCCATAATCAGCAATTGTGTACATTTGAGCTGAATGTGTCAAAATCTTAAAAATTAACAGGTGCCCAAGCAATTTCATGCTAGAATCATCATCCGGATGCCAAAATAAACTAAATACAGCAAAAGATTTGAGTGCACAACGTTTGGTTTAGGTTTGACAGCCATAATCACCTTTTTATTGCTTTAAATGCGTTTTTAGCGCATGATTGTACATTTGAGCTGAATGTGTCAAAATCTTAAAAATTAACAGGTGCCCAAGCAATTTCATGCTAGAATCATCATCCGGATGCCAAAATAAACTAAATATAGCAAAAGATTTGAGTGCACAACGTTTGGTTTAGGTTTGACAGCCATAATCAGCAATTGTGTACATTTGAGCTGAATGTGTCAAAATCTTAAAAATTAACAGGTGCCCAAGCAATTTCATGCTAGAATCATCATCCGGATGCCAAAATAAACTAAATACAGCAAAAGATTTGAGTGCACAACGTTTGGTTTAGGTTTGACAGCCATAATCACCTTTTTATTGCTTTAAATGCGTTTTTAGCGCATGATTGTACATTTGAGCTGAATGTGTCAAAATCTTAAAAATTAACAGGTGCCCAAGCAATTTCATGCTAGAATCATCATCCGGATGCCAAAATAAACTAAATACAGCAAAAGATTTGAGTGCACAACGTTTGGTTTAGATTTGACAGCCATAATCAGCAATTGTGTACATTTGAGCTGAATGTGTCAAAATCTTAAAAATTAACAGGTGCCCAAGCAATTTCATGCTAGAATCATCATCCGGATGCCAAAATAAACTAAATACAGCAAAAGATTTGAGTGCACAACGTTTGGTTTAGGTTTGACAGCCATAATCACCTTTTTATTGCTTTAAATGCGTTTTTAGCGCATGATTGTACATTTGAGCTGAATGTGTCAAAATCTTAAAAATTAACAGGTGCCCAAGCAATTTCATGCTAGAATCATCATCCGGATGCCAAAATAAACTAAATACAGCAAAAGATTTGAGTGCACAACGTTTGGTTTAGATTTGACAGCCATAATCAGCAATTGTGTACATTTGAGCTGAATGTGTCAAAATCTTAAAAATTAACAGGTGCCCAAGCAATTTCATGCTAGAATCATCATCCGGATGCCAAAATAAACTAAATACAGCAAAAGATTTGAGTGCACAACGTTTGGTTTAGGTTTGACAGCCATAATCACCTTTTTATTGCTTTAAATGCGTTTTTAGCGCATGATTGTACATTTGAGCTGAATGTGTCAAAATCTTAAAAATTAACAGGTGCCCAAGCAATTAAGTGCTAGAATCATCATCCGGATGCCAAAATAAACTAAATACAGCAAAAGATTTGAGTGCACAACGTTTGGTTTAGATTTGACAGCCATAATCAGCAATTGTGTACATTTGAGCTGAATGTGTCAAAATCTTAAAAATTAACAGGTGCCCAAGCAATTTCATGCTAGAATCATCATCCGGATGCCAAAATAAACTAAATACAGCAAAAGATTTGAGTGCACAACGTTTGGTTTAGGTTTGACAGCCATAATCACCTTTTTATTGCTTTAAATGCGTTTTTAGCGCATGATTGTACATTTGAGCTGAATGTGTCAAAATCTTAAAAATTAACAGGTGCCCAAGCAATTTCATGCTAGAATCATCATCCGGATGCCAAAATAAACTAAATACAGCAAAAGATTTGAGTGCACAACGTTTGGTTTAGATTTGACAGCCATAATCAGCAATTGTGTACATTTGAGCTGAATGTGTCAAAATCTTAAAAATTAACAGGTGCCCAAGCAATTTCATGCTAGAATCATCATCCGGATGCCAAAATAAACTAAATACAGCAAAAGATTTGAGTGCACAACGTTTGGTTTAGGTTTGACAGCCATAATCACCTTTTTATTGCTTTAAATGCGTTTTTAGCGCATGATTGTACATTTGAGCTCAATGTGTCAAAATCTTAAAAATTAACAGGTGCCCAAGCAATTTCATGCTAGAATCATCATCCGGATGCCAAAATAAACTAAATACAGCAAAAGATTTGAGTGCACAACGTTTGGTTTAGATTTGACAGCCATAATCAGCAATTGTGTACATTTGAGCTGAATGTGTCAAAATCTTAAAAATTAACAGGTGCCCAAGCAATTTCATGCTAGAATCATCATCCGGATGCCAAAATAAACTAAATACAGCAAAAGATTTGAGTGCACAACGTTTGGTTTAGGTTTGACAGCCATAATCACCTTTTTATTGCTTTAAATGCGTTTTTAGCGCATGATTGTACATTTGAGCTCAATGTGTCAAAATCTTAAAAATTAACAGGTGCCCAAGCAATTTCATGCTAGAATCATCATCCGGATGCCAAAATAAACTAAATACAGCAAAAGATTTGAGTGCACAACGTTTGGTTTAGATTTGACAGCCATAATCAGCAATTGTGTACATTTGAGCTGAATGTGTCAAAATCTTAAAAATTAACAGGTGCCCAAGCAATTTCATGCTAGAATCATCATCCGGATGCCAAAATAAACTAAATACAGCAAAAGATTTGAGTGCACAACGTTTGGTTTAGGTTTGACAGCCATAATCACCTTTTTATTGCTTTAAATGCGTTTTTAGCGCATGATTGTACATTTGAGCTCAATGTGTCAAAATCTTAAAAATTAACAGGTGCCCAAGCAATTAAGTGCTAGAATCATCATCCGGATGCCAAAATAAACTAAATACAGCAAAAGATTTGAGTGCACAACGTTTGGTTTAGATTTGACAGCCATAATCAGCAATTGTGTACATTTGAGCTGAATGTGTCAAAATCTTAAAAATTAACAGGTGCCCAAACAATTTCATGCTAGAATCATCATCCGGATGCCAAAATAAACTAAATACAGCAAAAGATTTGAGTGCACAACGTTTGGTTTAGGTTTGACAGCCATAATCACCTTTTTATTGCTTTAAATGCGTTTTTAGCGCATGATTGTACATTTGAGCTGAATGTGTCAAAATCTTAAAAATTAACAGGTGCCCAAGCAATTTCATGCTAGAATCATCATCCGGATGCCAAAATAAACTAAATATAGCAAAAGATTTGAGTGCACAACGTTTGGTTTAGGTTTGACAGCCATAATCAGCAATTGTGTACATTTGAGCTGAATGTGTCAAAATCTTAAAAATTAACAGGTGCCCAAGCAATTTCATGCTAGAATCATCATCCGGATGCCAAAATAAACTAAATACAGCAAAAGATTTGAGTGCACAACGTTTGGTTTAGGTTTGACAGCCATAATCACCTTTTTATTGCTTTAAATGCGTTTTTAGCGCATGATTGTACATTTGAGCTCAATGTGTCAAAATCTTAAAAATTAACAGGTGCCCAAGCAATTAAGTGCTAGAATCATCATCCGGATGCCAAAATAAACTAAATACAGCAAAAGATTTGAGTGCACAACGTTTGGTTTAGATTTGACAGCCATAATCAGCAATTGTGTACATTTGAGCTGAATGTGTCAAAATCTTAAAAATTAACAGGTGCCCAAGCAATTTCATGCTAGAATCATCATCCGGATGCCAAAATAAACTAAATACAGCAAAAGATTTGAGTGCACAACGTTTGGTTTAGGTTTGACAGCCATAATCACCTTTTTATTGCTTTAAATGCGTTTTTAGCGCATGATTGTACATTTGAGCTGAATGTGTCAAAATCTTAAAAATTAACAGGTGCCCAAGCAATTTCATGCTAGAATCATCATCCGGATGCCAAAATAAACTAAATACAGCAAAAGATTTGAGTGCACAACGTTTGGTTTAGATTTGACAGCCATAATCAGCAATTGTGTACATTTGAGCTGAATGTGTCAAAATCTTAAAAATTAACAGGTGCCCAAGCAATTTCATGCTAGAATCATCATCCGGATGCCAAAATAAACTAAATACAGCAAAAGATTTGAGTGCACAACGTTTGGTTTAGGTTTGACAGCCATAATCACCTTTTTATTGCTTTAAATGCGTTTTTAGCGCATGATTGTACATTTGAGCTGAATGTGTCAAAATCTTAAAAATTAACAGGTGCCCAAGCAATTTCATGCTAGAATCATCATCCGGATGCCAAAATAAACTAAATATAGCAAAAGATTTGAGTGCACAACGTTTGGTTTAGGTTTGACAGCCATAATCAGCAATTGTGTACATTTGAGCTGAATGTGTCAAAATCTTAAAAATTAACAGGTGCCCAAGCAATTTCATGCTAGAATCATCATCCGGATGCCAAAATAAACTAAATACAGCAAAAGATTTGAGTGCACAACGTTTGGTTTAGGTTTGACAGCCATAATCACCTTTTTATTGCTTTAAATGCGTTTTTAGCGCATGATTGTACATTTGAGCTGAATGTGTCAAAATCTTAAAAATTAACAGGTGCCCAAGCAATTTCATGCTAGAATCATCATCCGGATGCCAAAATAAACTAAATACAGCAAAAGATTTGAGTGCACAACGTTTGGTTTAGATTTGACAGCCATAATCAGCAATTGTGTACATTTGAGCTGAATGTGTCAAAATCTTAAAAATTAACAGGTGCCCAAGCAATTTCATGCTAGAATCATCATCCGGATGCCAAAATAAACTAAATACAGCAAAAGATTTGAGTGCACAACGTTTGGTTTAGGTTTGACAGCCATAATCACCTTTTTATTGCTTTAAATGCGTTTTTAGCGCATGATTGTACATTTGAGCTGAATGTGTCAAAATCTTAAAAATTAACAGGTGCCCAAGCAATTTCATGCTAGAATCATCATCCGGATGCCAAAATAAACTAAATACAGCAAAAGATTTGAGTGCACAACGTTTGGTTTAGGTTTGACAGCCATAATCACCTTTTTATTGCTTTAAATGCGTTTTTAGCGCATGATTGTACATTTGAGCTGAATGTGTCAAAATCTTAAAAATTAACAGGTGCCCAAGCAATTTCATGCTAGAATCATCATCCGGATGCCAAAATAAACTAAATACAGCAAAAGATTTGAGTGCACAACGTTTGGTTTAGATTTGACAGCCATAATCAGCAATTGTGTACATTTGAGCTGAATGTGTCAAAATCTTAAAAATTAACAGGTGCCCAAGCAATTTCATGCTAGAATCATCATCCGGATGCCAAAATAAACTAAATACAGCAAAAGATTTGAGTGCACAACGTTTGGTTTAGGTTTGACAGCCATAATCACCTTTTTATTGCTTTAAATGCGTTTTTAGCGCATGATTGTACATTTGAGCTCAATGTGTCAAAATCTTAAAAATTAACAGGTGCCCAAGCAATTTCATGCTAGAATCATCATCCGGATGCCAAAATAAACTAAATACAGCAAAAGATTTGAGTGCACAACGTTTGGTTTAGATTTGACAGCCATAATCAGCAATTGTGTACATTTGAGCTGAATGTGTCAAAATCTTAAAAATTAACAGGTGCCCAAGCAATTTCATGCTAGAATCATCATCCGGATGCCAAAATAAACTAAATACAGCAAAAGATTTGAGTGCACAACGTTTGGTTTAGGTTTGACAGCCATAATCACCTTTTTATTGCTTTAAATGCGTTTTTAGCGCATGATTGTACATTTGAGCTGAATGTGTCAAAATCTTAAAAATTAACAGGTGCCCAAGCAATTTCATGCTAGAATCATCATCCGGATGCCAAAATAAACTAAATACAGCAAAAGATTTGAGTGCACAACGTTTGGTTTAGATTTGACAGCCATAATCAGCAATTGTGTACATTTGAGCTGAATGTGTCAAAATCTTAAAAATTAACAGGTGCCCAAGCAATTTCATGCTAGAATCATCATCCGGATGCCAAAATAAACTAAATACAGCAAAAGATTTGAGTGCACAACGTTTGGTTTAGGTTTGACAGCCATAATCACCTTTTTATTGCTTTAAATGCGTTTTTAGCGCATGATTGTACATTTGAGCTGAATGTGTCAAAATCTTAAAAATTAACAGGTGCCCAAGCAATTAAGTGCTAGAATCATCATCCGGATGCCAAAATAAATTAAATACAGCAAAAGATTTGAGTGCACAACGTTTGGTTTAGATTTGACAGCCATAATCAGCAATTGTGTACATTTGAGCTGAATGTGTCAAAATCTTAAAAATTAACAGGTGCCCAAGCAATTTCATGCTAGAATCATCATCCGGATGCCAAAATAAACTAAATACAGCAAAAGATTTGAGTGCACAACGTTTGGTTTAGGTTTGACAGCCATAATCACCTTTTTATTGCTTTAAATGCGTTTTTCGCGCATGATTGTACATTTGAGCTGAATGTGTCAAAATCTTAAAAATTAACAGGTGCCCAAGCAATTTCATGCTAGAATCATCATCCGGATGCCAAAATAAACTAAATACAGCAAAAGATTTGAGTGCACAACGTTTGGTTTAGATTTGACAGCCATAATCAGCAATTGTGTACATTTGAGCTGAATGTGTCAAAATCTTAAAAATTAACAGGTGCCCAAGCAATTTCATGCTAGAATCATCATCCGGATGCCAAAATAAACTAAATACAGCAAAAGATTTGAGTGCACAACGTTTGGTTTAGGTTTGACAGCCATAATCACCTTTTTATTGCTTTAAATGCGTTTTTAGCGCATGATTGTACATTTGAGCTCAATGTGTCAAAATCTTAAAAATTAACAGGTGCCCAAGCAATTTCATGCTAGAATCATCATCCGGATGCCAAAATAAACTAAATACAGCAAAAGATTTGAGTGCACAACGTTTGGTTTAGATTTGACAGCCATAATCAGCAATTGTGTACATTTGAGCTGAATGTGTCAAAATCTTAAAAATTAACAGGTGCCCAAGCAATTTCATGCTAGAATCATCATCCGGATGCCAAAATAAACTAAATACAGCAAAAGATTTGAGTGCACAACGTTTGGTTTAGGTTTGACAGCCATAATCACCTTTTTATTGCTTTAAATGCGTTTTTAGCGCATGATTGTACATTTGAGCTCAATGTGTCAAAATCTTAAAAATTAACAGGTGCCCAAGCAATTTCATGCTAGAATAATCATCCGGATGCCAAAATAAACTAAATACAGCAAAAGATTTGAGTGCACAACGTTTGGTTTAGATTTGACAGCCATAATCAGCAATTGTGTACATTTGAGCTGAATGTGTCAAAATCTTAAAAATTAACAGGTGCCCAAGCAATTTCATGCTAGAATCATCATCCGGATGCCAAAATAAACTAAATACAGCAAAAGATTTGAGTGCACAACGTTTGGTTTAGGTTTGACAGCCATAATCACCTTTTTATTGCTTTAAATGCGTTTTTAGCGCATGATTGTACATTTGAGCTCAATGTGTCAAAATCTTAAAAATTAACAGGTGCCCAAGCAATTAAGTGCTAGAATCATCATCCGGATGCCAAAATAAACTAAATACAGCAAAAGATTTGAGTGCACAACGTTTGGTTTAGATTTGACAGCCATAATCAGCAATTGTGTACATTTGAGCTGAATGTGTCAAAATCTTAAAAATTAACAGGTGCCCAAACAATTTCATGCTAGAATCATCATCCGGATGCCAAAATAAACTAAATACAGCAAAAGATTTGAGTGCACAACGTTTGGTTTAGGTTTGACAGCCATAATCACCTTTTTATTGCTTTAAATGCGTTTTTAGCGCATGATTGTACATTTGAGCTGAATGTGTCAAAATCTTAAAAATTAACAGGTGCCCAAGCAATTTCATGCTAGAATCATCATCCGGATGCCAAAATAAACTAAATATAGCAAAAGATTTGAGTGCACAACGTTTGGTTTAGGTTTGACAGCCATAATCAGCAATTGTGTACATTTGAGCTGAATGTGTCAAAATCTTAAAAATTAACAGGTGCCCAAGCAATTTCATGCTAGAATCATCATCCGG
Organism: Festucalex cinctus; assembly: GCF_051991245.1. Lineage (NCBI taxonomy): Eukaryota > Metazoa > Chordata > Actinopteri > Syngnathiformes > Syngnathidae > Festucalex > Festucalex cinctus. Next base: position 16,668 of record NW_027520343.1, read on the forward strand.
ATGCCAAAATAAACTAAATACAGCAAAAGATTTGAGTGCACAACGTTTGGTTTAGGTTTGACAGCCATAATCACCTTTTTATTGCTTTAAATGCGTTTTTAGCGCATGATTGTACATTTGAGCTCAATGTGTCAAAATCTTAAAAATTAACAGGTGCCCAAGCAATTAAGTGCTAGAATCATCATCCGGATGCCAAAATAAACTAAATACAGCAAAAGATTTGAGTGCACAACGTTTGGTTTAGATTTGACAGCCATAATCAGCAATTGTGTACATTTGAGCTGAATGTGTCAAAATCTTAAAAATTAACAGGTGCCCAAGCAATTTCATGCTAGAATCATCATCCGGATGCCAAAATAAACTAAATACAGCAAAAGATTTGAGTGCACAACGTTTGGTTTAGGTTTGACAGCCATAATCACCTTTTTATTGCTTTAAATGCGTTTTTAGCGCATGATTGTACATTTGAGCTGAATGTGTCAAAATCTTAAAAATTAACAGGTGCCCAAGCAATTTCATGCTAGAATCATCATCCGGATGCCAAAATAAACTAAATATAGCAAAAGATTTGAGTGCACAACGTTTGGTTTAGGTTTGACAGCCATAATCAGCAATTGTGTACATTTGAGCTGAATGTGTCAAAATCTTAAAAATTAACAGGTGCCCAAGCAATTTCATGCTAGAATCATCATCCGGATGCCAAAATAAACTAAATACAGCAAAAGATTTGAGTGCACAACGTTTGGTTTAGGTTTGACAGCCATAATCACCTTTTTATTGCTTTAAATGCGTTTTTAGCGCATGATTGTACATTTGAGCTGAATGTGTCAAAATCTTAAAAATTAACAGGTGCCCAAGCAATTTCATGCTAGAATCATCATCCGGATGCCAAAATAAACTAAATACAGCAAAAGATTTGAGTGCACAACGTTTGGTTTAGATTTGACAGCCATAATCAGCAATTGTGTACATTTGAGCTGAATGTGTCAAAATCTTAAAAATTAACAGGTGCCCAAGCAATTTCATGCTAGAATCATCATCCGGATGCCAAAATAAACTAAATACAGCAAAAGATTTGAGTGCACAACGTTTGGTTTAGGTTTGACAGCCATAATCACCTTTTTATTGCTTTAAATGCGTTTTTAGCGCATGATTGTACATTTGAGCTGAATGTGTCAAAATCTTAAAAATTAACAGGTGCCCAAGCAATTAAGTGCTAGAATCATCATCCGGATGCCAAAATAAACTAAATACAGCAAAAGATTTGAGTGCACAACGTTTGGTTTAGATTTGACAGCCATAATCAGCAATTGTGTACATTTGAGCTGAATGTGTCAAAATCTTAAAAATTAACAGGTGCCCAAGCAATTTCATTCTAGAATCATCATCCGGATGCCAAAATAAACTAAATACAGCAAAAGATTTGAGTGCACAACGTTTGGTTTAGGTTTGACAGCCATAATCACCTTTTTATTGCTTTAAATGCGTTTTCAGCGCATGATTGTACATTTGAGCTGAATGTGTCAAAATCTTAAAAATTAACAGGTGCCCAAGCAATTTCATGCTAGAATCATCATCCGGATGCCAAAATAAACTAAATACAGCAAAGGATTTGAGTGCACAACGTTTGGTTTAGATTTGACAGCCATAATCAGCAATTGTGTACATTTGAGCTGAATGTGTCAAAATCTTAAAAATTAACAGGTGCCCAAGCAATTTCATGCTAGAATCATCATCCGGATGCCAAAATAAACTAAATACAGCAAAAGATTTGAGTGCACAACGTTTGGTTTAGGTTTGACAGCCATAATCACCTTTTTATTGCTGTAAATGCGTTTTTAGCGCATGATTGTACATTTGAGCTGAATGTGTCAAAATCTTAAAAATTAACAGGTGCCCAAGCAATTAAGTGCTAGAATCATCATCCGGATGCCAAAATAAACTAAATACAGCAAAAGATTTGAGTGCACAACGTTTGGTTTAGATTTGACAGCCATAATCAGCAATTGTGTACATTTGAGCTGAATGTGTCAAAATCTTAAAAATTAACAGGTGCCCAAGCAATTTCATGCTAGAATCATCATCCGGATGCCAAAATAAACTAAATACAGCAAAAGATTTGAGTGCACAACGTTTGGTTTAGGTTTGACAGCCATAATCACCTTTTTATTGCTTTAAATGCGTTTTTAGCGCATGATTGTACATTTGAGCTGAATGTGTCAAAATCTTAAAAATTAACAGGTGCCCAAGCAATTTCATGCTAGAATCATCATCCGGATGCCAAAATAAACTAAATACAACAAAAGATTTGAGTGCACAACGTTTGGTTTAGATTTGACAGCCATAATCAGCAATTGTGTACATTTGAGCTGAATGTGTCAAAATCTTAAAAATTAACAGGTGCCCAAGCAATTTCATGCTAGAATCATCATCCGGATGCCAAAATAAACTAAATACAGCAAAAGATTTGAGTGCACAACGTTTGGTTTATGTTTGACAGCCATAATCACCTTTTTATTGCTTTAAATGCGTTTTTAGCGCATGATTGTACATTTGAGCTGAATGTGTCAAAATCTTAAAAATTAACAGGTGCCCAAGCAATTAAGTGCTAGAATCATCATCCGGATGCCAAAATAAACTAAATACAGCAAAAGATTTGAGTGCACAACGTTTGGTTTAGATTTGACAGCCATAATCAGCAATTGTGTACATTTGAGCTGAATGTGTCAAAATCTTAAAAATTAACAGGTGCCCAAGCAATTTCATGCTAGAATCATCATCCGGATGCCAAAATAAACTAAATACAGCAAAAGATTTGAGTGCACAACGTTTGGTTTAGGTTTGACAGCCATAATCACCTTTTTATTGCTTTAAATGCGTTTTTAGCGCATGATTGTACATTTGAGCTGAATGTGTCAAAATCTTAAAAATTAACAGGTGCCCAAGCAATTTCATGCTAGAATCATCATCCGGATGCCAAAATAAACTAAATACAGCAAAAGATTTGAGTGCACAACGTTTGGTTTAGATTTGACAGCCATAATCAGCAATTGTGTACATTTGAGCTGAATGTGTCAAAATCTTAAAAATTAACAGGTGCCCAAGCAATTTCATGCTAGAATCATCATCCGGATGCCAAAATAAACTAAATACAGCAAAAGATTTGAGTGCACAACGTTTGGTTTAGGTTTGACAGCCATAATCACCTTTTTATTGCTTTAAATGCGTTTTTAGCGCATGATTGTACATTTGAGCTGAATGTGTCAAAATCTTAAAAATTAACAGGTGCCCAAGCAATTAAGTGCTAGAATCATCATCCGGATGCCAAAATAAACTAAATACAGCAAAAGATTTGAGTGCACAACGTTTGGTTTAGATTTGACAGCCATAATCAGCAGTTGTGTACATTTGAGCTCAATGTGTCAAAATCTTAAAAATTAACAGGTGCCCAAGCAATTTCATGCTAGAATCATCATCCGGATGCCAAAATAAACTAAATACAGCAAAAGATTTGAGTGCACAACGTTTGGTTTAGATTTGACAGCCATAATCAGCAATTGTGTACATTTGAGCTGAATGTGTCAAAATCTTAAAAATTAACAGGTGCCCAAGCAATTTCATGCTAGAATCATCATCCGGATGCCAAAATAAACTAAATACAGCAAAAGATTTGAGTGCACAACGTTTGGTTTAGGTTTGACAGCCATAATCACCTTTTTATTGCTTTAAATGCGTTTTTAGCGCATGATTGTACATTTGAGCTCAATGTGTCAAAATCTTAAAAATTAACAGGTGCCCAAGCAATTTCATGCTAGAATCATCATCCGGATGCCAAAATAAACTAAATACAGCAAAAGATTTGAGTGCACAACGTTTGGTTTAGATTTGACAGCCATAATCAGCAATTGTGTACATTTGAGCTGAATGTGTCAAAATCTTAAAAATTAACAGGTGCCCAAGCAATTTCATGCTAGAATCATCATCCGGATGCCAAAATAAACTAAATACAGCAAAAGATTTGAGTGCACAACGTTTGGTTTAGGTTTGACAGCCATAATCACCTTTTTATTGCTGTAAATGCGTTTTTAGCGCATGATTGTACATTTGAGCTGAATGTGTCAAAATCTTAAAAATTAACAGGTGCCCAAGCAATTAAGTGCTAGAATCATCATCCGGATGCCAAAATAAACTAAATACAGCAAAAGATTTGAGTGCACAACGTTTGGTTTAGATTTGACAGCCATAATCAGCAATTGTGTACATTTGAGCTGAATGTGTCAAAATCTTAAAAATTAACAGGTGCCCAAGCAATTTCATGCTAGAATCATCATCCGGATGCCAAAATAAACTAAATACAGCAAAAGATTTGAGTGCACAACGTTTGGTTTAGGTTTGACAGCCATAATCACCTTTTTATTGCTTTAAATGCGTTTTTAGCGCATGATTGTACATTTGAGCTGAATGTGTCAAAATCTTAAAAATTAACAGGTGCCCAAGCAATTTCATGCTAGAATCATCATCCGGATGCCAAAATAAACTAAATACAACAAAAGATTTGAGTGCACAACGTTTGGTTTAGATTTGACAGCCATAATCAGCAATTGTGTACATTTGAGCTGAATGTGTCAAAATCTTAAAAATTAACAGGTGCCCAAGCAATTTCATGCTAGAATCATCATCCGGATGCCAAAATAAACTAAATACAGCAAAAGATTTGAGTGCACAACGTTTGGTTTATGTTTGACAGCCATAATCACCTTTTTATTGCTTTAAATGCGTTTTTAGCGCATGATTGTACATTTGAGCTGAATGTGTCAAAATCTTAAAAATTAACAGGTGCCCAAGCAATTAAGTGCTAGAATCATCATCCGGATGCCAAAATAAACTAAATACAGCAAAAGATTTGAGTGCACAACGTTTGGTTTAGATTTGACAGCCATAATCAGCAATTGTGTACATTTGAGCTGAATGTGTCAAAATCTTAAAAATTAACAGGTGCCCAAGCAATTTCATGCTAGAATCATCATCCGGATGCCAAAATAAACTAAATACAGCAAAAGATTTGAGTGCACAACGTTTGGTTTAGGTTTGACAGCCATAATCACCTTTTTATTGCTTTAAATGCGTTTTTAGCGCATGATTGTACATTTGAGCTGAATGTGTCAAAATCTTAAAAATTAACAGGTGCCCAAGCAATTTCATGCTAGAATCATCATCCGGATGCCAAAATAAACTAAATACAACAAAAGATTTGAGTGCACAACGTTTGGTTTAGATTTGACAGCCATAATCAGCAATTGTGTACATTTGAGCTGAATGTGTCAAAATCTTAAAAATTAACAGGTGCCCAAGCAATTTCATGCTAGAATCATCATCCGGATGCCAAAATAAACTAAATACAGCAAAAGATTTGAGTGCACAACGTTTGGTTTAGGTTTGACAGCCATAATCACCTTTTTATTGCTTTAAATGCGTTTTTAGCGCATGATTGTACATTTGAGCTGAATGTGTCAAAATCTTAAAAATTAACAGGTGCCCAAGCAATTAAGTGCTAGAATCATCATCCGGATGCCAAAATAAACTAAATACAGCAAAAGATTTGAGTGCACAACGTTTGGTTTAGATTTGACAGCCATAATCAGCAATTGTGTACATTTGAGCTGAATGTGTCAAAATCTTAAAAATTAACAGGTGCCCAAGCAATTTCATGCTAGAATCATCATCCAGATGCCAAAATAAACTAAATACAGCAAAAGATTTGAGTGCACAACGTTTGGTTTAGGTTTGACAGCCATAATCACCTTTTTATTGCTTTAAATGCGTTTTTAGCGCATGATTGTACATTTGAGCTGAATGTGTCAAAATCTTAAAAATTAACAGGTGCCCAAGCAATTAAGTGCTAGAATCATCATCCGGATGCCAAAATAAACTAAATACAGCAAAAGATTTGAGTGCACAACGTTTGGTTTAGATTTGACAGCCATAATCAGCAATTGTGTACATTTGAGCTGAATGTGTCAAAATCTTAAAAATTAACAGGTGCCCAAGCAATTTCATGCTAGAATCATCATCCGGATGCCAAAATAAACTAAATACAGCAAAAGATTTGAGTGCACAACGTTTGGTTTAGGTTTGACAGAGTGCACAACGTTTGGTTTAGATTTGACAGCCATAATCAGCAATTGTGTACATTTGAGCTGAATGTGTCAAAATCTTAAAAATTAACAGGTGCCCAAGCAATTTCATGCTAGAATCATCATCCGGATGCCAAAATAAACTAAATACAGCAAAAGATTTGAGTGCACAACGTTTGGTTTAGATTTGACAGCCATAATCAGCAATTGTGTACATTTGAGCTGAATGTGTCAAAATCTTAAAAATTAACAGGTGCCCAAGCAATTTCATGCTAGAATCATCATCCGGATGCCAAAATAAACTAAATACAGCAAAAGATTTGAGTGCACAACGTTTGGTTTAGGTTTGACAGCCATAATCACCTTTTTATTGCTTTAAATGCGTTTTTAGCGCATGATTGTACATTTGAGCTGAATGTGTCAAAATCTTAAAAATTAACAGGTGCCCAAGCAATTTCATGCTAGAATCATCATCCGGATGCCAAAATAAACTAAATACAGCAAAAGATTTGAGTGCACAACGTTTGGTTTAGATTTGACAGCCATAATCAGCAATTGTGTACATTTGAGCTGAATGTGTCAAAATCTTAAAAATTAACAGGTGCCCAAGCAATTTCATGCTAGAATCATCATCCGGATGCCAAAATAAACTAAATACAGCAAAAGATTTGAGTGCACAACGTTTGGTTTAGGTTTGACAGCCATAATCACCTTTTTATTGCTTTAAATGCGTTTTTAGCGCATGATTGTACATTTGAGCTCAATGTGTCAAAATCTTAAAAATTAACAGGTGCCCAAGCAATTTCATGCTAGAATCATCATCCGGATGCCAAAATAAACTAAATACAGCAAAAGATTTGAGTGCACAACGTTTGGTTTAGATTTGACAGCCATAATCAGCAATTGTGTACATTTGAGCTGAATGTGTCAAAATCTTAAAAATTAACAGGTGCCCAAGCAATTTCATGCTAGAATCATCATCCGGATGCCAAAATAAACTAAATACAGCAAAAGATTTGAGTGCACAACGTTTGGTTTAGGTTTGACAGCCATAATCACCTTTTTATTGCTTTAAATGCGTTTTTAGCGCATGATTGTACATTTGAGCTCAATGTGTCAAAATCTTAAAAATTAACAGGTGCCCAAGCAATTTCATGCTAGAATCATCATCCGGATGCCAAAATAAACTAAATACAGCAAAAGATTTGAGTGCACAACGTTTGGTTTAGATTTGACAGCCATAATCAGCAATTGTGTACATTTGAGCTGAATGTGTCAAAATCTTAAAAATTAACAGGTGCCCAAGCAATTTCATGCTAGAATCATCATCCGGATGCCAAAATAAACTAAATACAGCAAAAGATTTGAGTGCACAACGTTTGGTTTAGGTTTGACAGCCATAATCACCTTTTTATTGCTTTAAATGCGTTTTTAGCGCATGATTGTACATTTGAGCTCAATGTGTCAAAATCTTAAAAATTAACAGGTGCCCAAGCAATTAAGTGCTAGAATCATCATCCGGATGCCAAAATAAACTAAATACAGCAAAAGATTTGAGTGCACAACGTTTGGTTTAGATTTGACAGCCATAATCAGCAATTGTGTACATTTGAGCTGAATGTGTCAAAATCTTAAAAATTAACAGGTGCCCAAACAATTTCATGCTAGAATCATCATCCGGATGCCAAAATAAACTAAATACAGCAAAAGATTTGAGTGCACAACGTTTGGTTTAGGTTTGACAGCCATAATCACCTTTTTATTGCTTTAAATGCGTTTTTAGCGCATGATTGTACATTTGAGCTGAATGTGTCAAAATCTTAAAAATTAACAGGTGCCCAAGCAATTTCATGCTAGAATCATCATCCGGATGCCAAAATAAACTAAATATAGCAAAAGATTTGAGTGCACAACGTTTGGTTTAGGTTTGACAGCCATAATCAGCAATTGTGTACATTTGAGCTGAATGTGTCAAAATCTTAAAAATTAACAGGTGCCCAAGCAATTTCATGCTAGAATCATCATCCGGATGCCAAAATAAACTAAATACAGCAAAAGATTTGAGTGCACAACGTTTGGTTTAGGTTTGACAGCCATAATCACCTTTTTATTGCTTTAAATGCGTTTTTAGCGCATGATTGTACATTTGAGCTCAATGTGTCAAAATCTTAAAAATTAACAGGTGCCCAAGCAATTAAGTGCTAGAATCATCATCCGGATGCCAAAATAAACTAAATACAGCAAAAGATTTGAGTGCACAACGTTTGGTTTAGATTTGACAGCCATAATCAGCAATTGTGTACATTTGAGCTGAATGTGTCAAAATCTTAAAAATTAACAGGTGCCCAAGCAATTTCATGCTAGAATCATCATCCGGATGCCAAAATAAACTAAATACAGCAAAAGATTTGAGTGCACAACGTTTGGTTTAGGTTTGACAGCCATAATCACCTTTTTATTGCTTTAAATGCGTTTTTAGCGCATGATTGTACATTTGAGCTGAATGTGTCAAAATCTTAAAAATTAACAGGTGCCCAAGCAATTTCATGCTAGAATCATCATCCGGATGCCAAAATAAACTAAATACAGCAAAAGATTTGAGTGCACAACGTTTGGTTTAGATTTGACAGCCATAATCAGCAATTGTGTACATTTGAGCTGAATGTGTCAAAATCTTAAAAATTAACAGGTGCCCAAGCAATTTCATGCTAGAATCATCATCCGGATGCCAAAATAAACTAAATACAGCAAAAGATTTGAGTGCACAACGTTTGGTTTAGGTTTGACAGCCATAATCACCTTTTTATTGCTTTAAATGCGTTTTTAGCGCATGATTGTACATTTGAGCTGAATGTGTCAAAATCTTAAAAATTAACAGGTGCCCAAGCAATTAAGTGCTAGAATCATCATCCGGATGCCAAAATAAACTAAATACAGCAAAAGATTTGAGTGCACAACGTTTGGTTTAGATTTGACAGCCATAATCAGCAATTGTGTACATTTGAGCTGAATGTGTCAAAATCTTAAAAATTAACAGGTGCCCAAGCAATTTCATGCTAGAATCATCATCCGGATGCCAAAATAAACTAAATACAGCAAAAGATTTGAGTGCACAACGTTTGGTTTAGGTTTGACAGCCATAATCACCTTTTTATTGCTTTAAATGCGTTTTTAGCGCATGATTGTACATTTGAGCTGAATGTGTCAAAATCTTAAAAATTAACAGGTGCCCAAGCAATTTCATGCTAGAATCATCATCCGGATGCCAAAATAAACTAAATACATCAAAGGATTTGAGTGCACAACGTTTGGTTTAGATTTGACAGCCATAATCAGCAATTGTGTACATTTGAGCTGAATGTGTCAAAATCTTAAAAATTAACAGGTGCCCAAGCAATTTCATGCTAGAATCATCATCCGGATGCCAAAATAAACTAAATACAGCAAAAGATTTGAGTGCACAACGTTTGGTTTAGGTTTGACAGCCATAATCACCTTTTTATTGCTGTAATTGCGTTTTTAGCGCATGATTGTACATTTGAGCTGAATGTGTCAAAATCTTAAAAATTAACAGGTGCCCAAGCAATTAAGTGCTAGAATCATCATCCGGATGCCAAAATAAACTAAATACAGCAAAAGATTTGAGTGCACAACGTTTGGTTTAGATTTGACAGCCATAATCAGCAATTGTGTACATTTGAGCTGAATGTGTCAAAATCTTAAAAATTAACAGGTGCCCAAGCAATTTCATGCTAGAATCATCATCCGGATGCCAAAATAAACTAAATACAGCAAAAGATTTGAGTGCACAACGTTTGGTTTAGGTTTGACAGCCATAATCACCTTTTTATTGCTTTAAATGCGTTTTTAGCGCATGATTGTACATTTGAGCTGAATGTGTCAAAATCTTAAAAATTAACAGGTGCCCAAGCAATTTCATGCTAGAATCATCATCCGGATGCCAAAATAAACTAAATACAACAAAAGATTTGAGTGCACAACGTTTGGTTTAGATTTGACAGCCATAATCAGCAATTGTGTACATTTGAGCTGAATGTGTCAAAATCTTAAAAATTAACAGGTGCCCAAGCAATTTCATGCTAGAATCATCATCCGGATGCCAAAATAAACTAAATACAGCAAAAGATTTGAGTGCACAACGTTTGGTTTATGTTTGACAGCCATAATCACCTTTTTATTGCTTTAAATGCGTTTTTAGCGCATGATTGTACATTTGAGCTGAATGTGTCAAAATCTTAAAAATTAACAGGTGCCCAAGCAATTAAGTGCTAGAATCATCATCCGGATGCCAAAATAAACTAAATACAGCAAAAGATTTGAGTGCACAACGTTTGGTTTAGATTTGACAGCCATAATCAGCAATTGTGTACATTTGAGCTGAATGTGTCAAAATCTTAAAAATTAACAGGTGCCCAAGCAATTTCATGCTAGAATCATCATCCGGATGCCAAAATAAACTAAATACAGCAAAAGATTTGAGTGCACAACGTTTGGTTTAGGTTTGACAGCCATAATCACCTTTTTATTGCTTTAAATGCGTTTTTAGCGCATGATTGTACATTTGAGCTGAATGTGTCAAAATCTTAAAAATTAACAGGTGCCCAAGCAATTTCATGCTAGAATCATCATCCGGATGCCAAAATAAACTAAATACAGCAAAAGATTTGAGTGCACAACGTTTGGTTTAGATTTGACAGCCATAATCAGCAATTGTGTACATTTGAGCTGAATGTGTCAAAATCTTAAAAATTAACAGGTGCCCAAGCAATTTCATGCTAGAATCATCATCCGGATGCCAAAATAAACTAAATACAGCAAAAGATTTGAGTGCACAACGTTTGGTTTAGGTTTGACAGCCATAATCACCTTTTTATTGCTTTAAATGCGTTTTTAGCGCATGATTGTACATTTGAGCTGAATGTGTCAAAATCTTAAAAATTAACAGGTGCCCAAGCAATTAAGTGCTAGAATCATCATCCGGATGCCAAAATAAACTAAATACAGCAAAAGATTTGAGTGCACAACGTTTGGTTTAGATTTGACAGCCATAATCAGCAGTTGTGTACATTTGAGCTGAATGTGTCAAAATCTTAAAAATTAACAGGTGCCCAAGCAATTTCATGCTAGAATCATCATCCGGATGCCAAAATAAACTAAATACAGCAAAAGATTTGAGTGCACAACGTTTGGTTTAGATTTGACAGCCATAATCAGCAATTGTGTACATTTGAGCTGAATGTGTCAAAATCTTAAAAATTAACAGGTGCCCAAGCAATTTCATGCTAGAATCATCATCCGGATGCCAAAATAAACTAAATACAGCAAAAGATTTGAGTGCACAACGTTTGGTTTAGGTTTGACAGCCATAATCACCTTTTTATTGCTTTAAATGCGTTTTTAGCGCATGATTGTACATTTGAGCTGAATGTGTCAAAATCTTAAAAATTAACAGGTGCCCAAGCAATTTCATGCTAGAATCATCATCCGGATGCCAAAATAAACTAAATACAGCAAAAGATTTGAGTGCACAACGTTTGGTTTAGATTTGACAGCCATAATCAGCAATTGTGTACATTTGAGCTGAATGTGTCAAAATCTTAAAAATTAACAGGTGCCCAAGCAATTTCATGCTAGAATCATCATCCGGATGCCAAAATAAACTAAATACAGCAAAAGATTTGAGTGCACAACGTCTGGTTTAGGTTTGACAGCCATAATCACCTTTTTATTGCTTTAAATGCGTTTTTAGCGCATGATTGTACATTTGAGCTCAATGTGTCAAAATCTTAAAAATTAACAGGTGCCCAAGCAATTTCATGCTAGAATCATCATCCGGATGCCAAAATAAACTAAATACAGCAAAAGATTTGAGTGCACAACGTTTGGTTTAGATTTGACAGCCATAATCAGCAATTGTGTACATTTGAGCTGAATGTGTCAAAATCTTAAAAATTAACAGGTGCCCAAGCAATTTCATGCTAGAATCATCATCCGGATGCCAAAATAAACTAAATACAGCAAAAGATTTGAGTGCACAACGTTTGGTTTAGGTTTGACAGCCATAATCACCTTTTTATTGCTTTAAATGCGTTTTTAGCGCATGATTGTACATTTGAGCTGAATGTGTCAAAATCTTAAAAATTAACAGGTGCCCAAGCAATTAAGTGCTAGAATCATCATCCGGATGCCAAAATAAACTAAATACAGCAAAAGATTTGAGTGCACAACGTTTGGTTTAGATTTGACAGCCATAATCAGCAATTGTGTACATTTGAGCTGAATGTGTCAAAATCTTAAAAATTAACAGGTGCCCAAGCAATTTCATGCTAGAATCATCATCCGGATGCCAAAATAAACTAAATACAGCAAAAGATTTGAGTGCACAACGTTTGGTTTAGGTTTGACAGCCATAATCACCTTTTTATTGCTTTAAATGCGTTTTTAGCGCATGATTGTACATTTGAGCTGAATGTGTCAAAATCTTAAAAATTAACAGGTGCCCAAGCAATTTCATGCTAGAATCATCATCCGGATGCCAAAATAAACTAAATACAACAAAAGATTTGAGTGCACAACGTTTGGTTTAGATTTGACAGCCATAATCAGCAATTGTGTACATTTGAGCTGAATGTGTCAAAATCTTAAAAATTAACAGGTGCCCAAGCAATTTCATGCTAGAATCATCATCCGCATGCCAAAATAAACTAAATACAGCAAAAGATTTGAGTGCACAACGTTTGGTTTATGTTTGACAGCCATAATCACCTTTTTATTGCTTTAAATGCGTTTTTAGCGCATGATTGTACATTTGAGCTGAATGTGTCAAAATCTTAAAAATTAACAGGTGCCCAAGCAATTAAGTGCTAGAATCATCATCCGGATGCCAAAATAAACTAAATACAACAAAAGATTTGAGTGCACAACGTTTGGTTTAGATTTGACAGCCATAATCAGCAATTGTGTACATTTGAGCTGAATGTGTCAAAATCTTAAAAATTAACAGGTGCCCAAGCAATTTCATGCTAGAATCATCATCCGCATGCCAAAATAAACTAAATACAGCAAAAGATTTGAGTGCACAACGTTTGGTTTATGTTTGACAGCCATAATCACCTTTTTATTGCTTTAAATGCGTTTTTAGCGCATGATTGTACATTTGAGCTGAATGTGTCAAAATCTTAAAAATTAACAGGTGCCCAAGCAATTAAGTGCTAGAATCATCATCCGGATGCCAAAATAAACTAAATACAGCAAAAGATTTGAGTGCACAACGTTTGGTTTAGATTTGACAGCCATAATCAGCAATTGTGTACATTTGAGCTGAATGTGTCAAAATCTTAAAAATTAACAGGTGCCCAAGCAATTTCATGCTAGAATCATCATCCGGATGCCAAAATAAACTAAATACAGCAAAAGATTTGAGTGCACAACGTTTGGTTTAGGTTTGACAGCCATAATCACCTTTTTATTGCTTTAAATGCGTTTTTAGCGCATGATTGTACATTTGAGCTCAATGTGTCAAAATCTTAAAAATTAACAGGTGCCCAAGCAATTTCATGCTAGAATCATCATCCGGATGCCAAAATAAACTAAATACAGCAAAAGATTTGAGTGCACAACGTTTGGTTTAGATTTGACAGCCATAATCAGCAGTTGTGTACATTTGAGCTGAATGTGTCAAAATCTTAAAAATTAACAGGTGCCCAAGCAATTTCATGCTAGAATCATCATCCGGATGCCAAAATAAACTAAATACAGCAAAAGATTTGAGTGCACAACGTTTGGTTTAGGTTTGACAGCCATAATCACCTTTTTATTGCTTTAAATGCGTTTTTAGCGCATGATTGTACATTTGAGCTGAATGTGTCAAAATCTTAAAAATTAACAGGTGCCCAAGCAATTAAGTGCTAGAATCATCATCCGGATGCCAAAATAAACTAAATACAGCAAAAGATTTGAGTGCACAACGTTTGGTTTAGATTTGACAGCCATAATCAGCAATTGTGTACATTTGAGCTGAATGTGTCAAAATCTTAAAAATTAACAGGTGCCCAAGCAATTTCATGCTAGAATCATCATCCGGATGCCAAAATAAACTAAATACAGCAAAAGATTTGAGTGCACAACGTTTGGTTTAGATTTGACAGCCATAATCAGCAATTGAGTACATTTGAGCTGAATGTGTCAAAATCTTAAAAATTAACAGGTGCCCAAGCAATTTTATGCTAGAATCATCATCCGGATGCCAAAATAAACTAAATACAGCAAAAGATTTGAGTGCACAACGTTTGGTTTAGGTTTGACAGCCATAATCACCTTTTTATTGCTTTAAATGCGTTTTTAGCGCATGATTGTACATTTGAGCTCAATGTGTCAAAATCTTAAAAATTAACAGGTGCCCAAGCAATTTCATGCTAGAATCATCATCCGGATGCCAAAATAAACTAAATACAGCAAAAGATTTGAGTGCACAACGTTTGGTTTAGATTTGACAGCCATAATCAGCAATTGTGTACATTTGAGCTGAATGTGTCAAAATCTTAAAAATTAACAGGTGCCCAAGCAATTTCATGCTAGAATCATCATCAGGATGCCAAAATAAACTAAATACAGCAAAAGATTTGAGTGCACAACGTTTGGTTTAGGTTTGACAGCCATAATCACCTTTTTATTGCTTTAAATGCGTTTTTAGCGCATGATTGTACATTTGAGCTCAATGTGTCAAAATCTTAAAAATTAACAGGTGCCCAAGCAATTTCATGCTAGAATCATCATCCGGATGCCAAAATAAACTAAATACAGCAAAAGATTTGAGTGCACAACGTTTGGTTTAGATTTGACAGCCATAATCAGCAATTGTGTACATTTGAGCTGAATGTGTCAAAATCTTAAAAATTAACAGGTGCCCAAGCAATTTCATGCTAGAATCATCATCCGGATGCCAAAATAAACTAAATACAGCAAAAGATTTGAGTGCACAACGTTTGGTTTAGGTTTGACAGCCATAATCACCTTTTTATTGCTTTAAATGCGTTTTTAGCGCATGATTGTACATTTGAGCTCAATGTGTCAAAATCTTAAAAATTAACAGGTGCCCAAGCAATTTCATGCTAGAATCATCATCCGGATGCCAAAATAAACTAAATACAGCAAAAGATTTGAGTGCACAACGTTTGGTTTAGATTTGACAGCCATAATCAGCAATTGTGTACATTTGAGCTGAATGTGTCAAAATCTTAAAAATTAACAGGTGCCCAAGCAATTTCATGCTAGAATCATCATCCGGATGCCAAAATAAACTAAATACAGCAAAAGATTTGAGTGCACAACGTTTGGTTTAGGTTTGACAGCCATAATCACCTTTTTATTGCTTTAAATGCGTTTTTAGCGCATGATTGTACATTTGAGCTGAATGTGTCAAAATCTTAAAAATTAACAGGTGCCCAAGCAATTTCATGCTAGAATCATCATCCGGATGCCAAAATAAACTAAATACAACAAAAGATTTGAGTGCACAACGTTTGGTTTAGATTTGACAGCCATAATCAGCAATTGTGTACATTTGAGCTGAATGTGTCAAAATCTTAAAAATTAACAGGTGCCCAAGCAATTTCATGCTAGAATCATCATCCGCATGCCAAAATAAACTAAATACAGCAAAAGATTTGAGTGCACAACGTTTGGTTTATGTTTGACAGCCATAATCACCTTTTTATTGCTTTAAATGCGTTTTTAGCGCATGATTGTACATTTGAGCTGAATGTGTCAAAATCTTAAAAATTAACAGGTGCCCAAGCAATTAAGTGCTAGAATCATCATCCGGATGCCAAAATAAACTAAATACAGCAAAAGATTTGAGTGCACAACGTTTGGTTTATGTTTGACAGCCATAATCACCTTTTTATTGCTTTAAATGCGTTTTTAGCGCATGATTGTACATTTGAGCTGAATGTGTCAAAATCTTAAAAATTAACAGGTGCCCAAGCAATTAAGTGCTAGAATCATCATCCGGATGCCAAAATAAACTAAATACAGCAAAAGATTTGAGTGCACAACGTTTGGTTTAGGTTTGACAGCCATAATCACCTTTTTATTGCTTTAAATGCGTTTTTAGCGCATGATTGTACATTTGAGCTGAATGTGTCAAAATCTTAAAAATTAACAGGTGCCCAAGCAATTTCATGCTAGAATCATCATCCGGATGCCAAAATAAACTAAATACAGCAAAAGATTTGAGTGCACAACGTTTGGTTTAGATTTGACAGCCATAATCAGCAGTTGTGTACATTTGAGCTGAATGTGTCAAAATCTTAAAAATTAACAGGTGCCCAAGCAATTTCATGCTAGAATCATCATCCGGATGCCAAAATAAACTAAATACAGCAAAAGATTTGAGTGCACAACGTTTGGTTTAGGTTTGACAGCCATAATCACCTTTTTATTGCTTTAAATGCGTTTTTAGCGCATGATTGTACATTTGAGCTGAATGTGTCAAAATCTTAAAAATTAACAGGTGCCCAAGCAATTAAGTGCTAGAATCATCATCCGGATGCCAAAATAAACTAAATACAGCAAAAGATTTGAGTGCACAACGTTTGGTTTAGATTTGACAGCCATAATCAGCAATTGTGTACATTTGAGCTGAATGTGTCAAAATCTTAAAAATTAACAGGTGCCCAAGCAATTTCATGCTAGAATCATCATCCGGATGCCAAAATAAACTAAATACAGCAAAAGATTTGAGTGCACAACGTTTGGTTTAGATTTGACAGCCATAATCAGCAATTGAGTACATTTGAGCTGAATGTGTCAAAATCTTAAAAATTAACAGGTGCCCAAGCAATTTTATGCTAGAATCATCATCCGGATGCCAAAATAAACTAAATACAGCAAAAGATTTGAGTGCACAACGTTTGGTTTAGGTTTGACAGCCATAATCACCTTTTTATTGCTTTAAATGCGTTTTTAGCGCATGATTGTACATTTGAGCTCAATGTGTCAAAATCTTAAAAATTAACAGGTGCCCAAGCAATTTCATGCTAGAATCATCATCCGGATGCCAAAATAAACTAAATACAGCAAAAGATTTGAGTGCACAACGTTTGGTTTAGATTTGACAGCCATAATCAGCAATTGTGTACATTTGAGCTGAATGTGTCAAAATCTTAAAAATTAACAGGTGCCCAAGCAATTTCATGCTAGAATCATCATCCGGATGCCAAAATAAACTAAATACAGCAAAAGATTTGAGTGCACAACGTTTGGTTTAGGTTTGACAGCCATAATCACCTATTTATTGCTTTAAATGCGTTTTTAGCGCATGATTGTACATTTGAGCTCAATGTGTCAAAATCTTAAAAATTAACAGGTGCCCAAGCAATTTCATGCTAGAATAATCATCCGGATGCCAAAATAAACTAAATACAGCAAAAGATTTGAGTGCACAACGTTTGGTTTAGATTTGACAGCCATAATCAGCAATTGTGTACATTTGAGCTGAATGTGTCAAAATCTTAAAAATTAACAGGTGCCCAAGCAATTTCATGCTAGAATCATCATCCGGATGCCAAAATAAACTAAATACAGCAAAAGATTTGAGTGCACAACGTTTGGTTTAGGTTTGACAGCCATAATCACCTTTTTATTGCTTTAAATGCGTTTTTAGCGCATGATTGTACATTTGAGCTCAATGTGTCAAAATCTTAAAAATTAACAGGTGCCCAAGCAATTTCATGCTAGAATCATCATCCGGATGCCAAAATAAACTAAATACAGCAAAAGATTTGAGTGCACAACGTTTGGTTTAGATTTGACAGCCATAATCAGCAATTGTGTACATTTGAGCTGAATGTGTCAAAATCTTAAAAATTAACAGGTGCCCAAGCAATTTCATGCTAGAATCATCAATAGGATGCCAAAATAAACTAAATACAGCAAAAGATTTGAGTGCACAACGTTTGGTTTAGGTTTGACAGCCATACACCTTTTTATTGCTTTAAATGCGTTTTTAGCGCATGATTGTACATTTGAGCTCAATGTGTCAAAATCTTAAAAATTAACAGGTGCCCAAGCAATTTCATGCTAGAATCATCATCCGGATGCCAAAATAAACTAAATACAGCAAAAGATTTGAGTGCACAACGTTTGGTTTAGGTTTGACAGCCATAATCACCTTTTTATTGCTTTAAATGCGTTTTTAGCGCATGATTGTACATTTGAGCTCAATGTGTCAAAATCTTAAAAATTAACAGGTGCCCAAGCAATTTCATGCTAGAATCATCATCCGGATGCCAAAATAAACTAAATACAGCAAAAGATTTGAGTGCACAACGTTTGGTTTAGATTTGACAGCCATAATCAGCAATTGTGTACATTTGAGCTGAATGTGTCAAAATCTTAAAAATTAACAGGTGCCCAAGCAATTTCATGCTAGAATCATCATCCGGATGCCAAAATAAACTAAATACAGCAAAAGATTTGAGTGCACAACGTTTGGTTTAGGTTTGACAGCCATAATCACCTTTTTATTGCTTTAAATGCGTTTTTAGCGCATGATTGTACATTTGAGCTCAATGTGTCAAAATCTTAAAAATTAACAGGTGCCCAAGCAATTTCATGCTAGAATCATCATCCGGATGCCAAAATAAACTAAATACAGCAAAAGATTTGAGTGCACAACGTTTGGTTTAGATTTGACAGCCATAATCAGCAATTGTGTACATTTGAGCTGAATGTGTCAAAATCTTAAAAATTAACAGGTGCCCAAGCAATTTCATGCTAGAATCATCATCCGGATGCCAAAATAAACTAAATACAGCAAAAGATTTGAGTGCACAACGTTTGGTTTAGGTTTGACAGCCATAATCACCTTTTTATTGCTTTAAATGCGTTTTTAGCGCATGATTGTACATTTGAGCTCAATGTGTCAAAATCTTAAAAATTAACAGGTGCCCAAGCAATTTCATGCTAGAATCATCATCCGGATGCCAAAATAAACTAAATACAGCAAAAGATTTGAGTGCACAACGTTTGGTTTAGATTTGACAGCCATAATCAGCAATTGTGTACATTTGAGCTGAATGTGTCAAAATCTTAAAAATTAACAGGTGCCCAAGCAATTTCATGCTAGAATCATCATCCGGATGCCAAAATAAACTAAATACAGCAAAAGATTTGAGTGCACAACGTTTGGTTTAGGTTTGACAGCCATAATCACCTTTTTATTGCTTTAAATGCGTTTTTAGCGCATGATTGTACATTTGAGCTGAATGTGTCAAAATCTTAAAAATTAACAGGTGCCCAAGCAATTTCATGCTAGAATCATCATCCGGATGCCAAAATAAACTAAATACAACAAAAGATTTGAGTGCACAACGTTTGGTTTAGATTTGACAGCCATAATCAGCAATTGTGTACATTTGAGCTGAATGTGTCAAAATCTTAAAAATTAACAGGTGCCCAAGCAATTTCATGCTAGAATCATCATCCGCATGCCAAAATAAACTAAATACAGCAAAAGATTTGAGTGCACAACGTTTGGTTTATGTTTGACAGCCATAATCACCTTTTTATTGCTTTAAATGCGTTTTTAGCGCATGATTGTACATTTGAGCTGAATGTGTCAAAATCTTAAAAATTAACAGGTGCCCAAGCAATTAAGTGCTAGAATCATCATCCGGATGCCAAAATAAACTAAATACAGCAAAAGATTTGAGTGCACAACGTTTGGTTTATGTTTGACAGCCATAATCACCTTTTTATTGCTTTAAATGCGTTTTTAGCGCATGATTGTACATTTGAGCTGAATGTGTCAAAATCTTAAAAATTAACAGGTGCCCAAGCAATTAAGTGCTAGAATCATCATCCGGATGCCAAAATAAACTAAATACAGCAAAAGATTTGAGTGCACAACGTTTGGTTTAGGTTTGACAGCCATAATCACCTTTTTATTGCTTTAAATGCGTTTTTAGCGCATGATTGTACATTTGAGCTGAATGTGTCAAAATCTTAAAAATTAACAGGTGCCCAAGCAATTTCATGCTAGAATCATCATCCGGATGCCAAAATAAACTAAATACAGCAAAAGATTTGAGTGCACAACGTTTGGTTTAGATTTGACAGCCATAATCAGCAGTTGTGTACATTTGAGCTGAATGTGTCAAAATCTTAAAAATTAACAGGTGCCCAAGCAATTTCATGCTAGAATCATCATCCGGATGCCAAAATAAACTAAATACAGCAAAAGATTTGAGTGCACAACGTTTGGTTTAGGTTTGACAGCCATAATCACCTTTTTATTGCTTTAAATGCGTTTTTAGCGCATGATTGTACATTTGAGCTGAATGTGTCAAAATCTTAAAAATTAACAGGTGCCCAAGCAATTAAGTGCTAGAATCATCATCCGGATGCCAAAATAAACTAAATACAGCAAAAGATTTGAGTGCACAACGTTTGGTTTAGATTTGACAGCCATAATCAGCAATTGTGTACATTTGAGCTGAATGTGTCAAAATCTTAAAAATTAACAGGTGCCCAAGCAATTTCATGCTAGAATCATCATCCGGATGCCAAAATAAACTAAATACAGCAAAAGATTTGAGTGCACAACGTTTGGTTTAGATTTGACAGCCATAATCAGCAATTGAGTACATTTGAGCTGAATGTGTCAAAATCTTAAAAATTAACAGGTGCCCAAGCAATTTTATGCTAGAATCATCATCCGGATGCCAAAATAAACTAAATACAGCAAAAGATTTGAGTGCACAACGTTTGGTTTAGGTTTGACAGCCATAATCACCTTTTTATTGCTTTAAATGCGTTTTTAGCGCATGATTGTACATTTGAGCTCAATGTGTCAAAATCTTAAAAATTAACAGGTGCCCAAGCAATTTCATGCTAGAATCATCATCCGGATGCCAAAATAAACTAAATACAGCAAAAGATTTGAGTGCACAACGTTTGGTTTAGATTTGACAGCCATAATCAGCAATTGTGTACATTTGAGCTGAATGTGTCAAAATCTTAAAAATTAACAGGTGCCCAAGCAATTTCATGCTAGAATCATCATCCGGATGCCAAAATAAACTAAATACAGCAAAAGATTTGAGTGCACAACGTTTGGTTTAGGTTTGACAGCCATAATCACCTATTTATTGCTTTAAATGCGTTTTTAGCGCATGATTGTACATTTGAGCTCAATGTGTCAAAATCTTAAAAATTAACAGGTGCCCAAGCAATTTCATGCTAGAATAATCATCCGGATGCCAAAATAAACTAAATACAGCAAAAGATTTGAGTGCACAACGTTTGGTTTAGATTTGACAGCCATAATCAGCAATTGTGTACATTTGAGCTGAATGTGTCAAAATCTTAAAAATTAACAGGTGCCCAAGCAATTTCATGCTAGAATCATCATCCGGATGCCAAAATAAACTAAATACAGCAAAAGATTTGAGTGCACAACGTTTGGTTTAGGTTTGACAGCCATAATCACCTTTTTATTGCTTTAAATGCGTTTTTAGCGCATGATTGTACATTTGAGCTCAATGTGTCAAAATCTTAAAAATTAACAGGTGCCCAAGCAATTTCATGCTAGAATCATCATCCGGATGCCAAAATAAACTAAATACAGCAAAAGATTTGAGTGCACAACGTTTGGTTTAGATTTGACAGCCATAATCAGCAATTGTGTACATTTGAGCTGAATGTGTCAAAATCTTAAAAATTAACAGGTGCCCAAGCAATTTCATGCTAGAATCATCAATAGGATGCCAAAATAAACTAAATACAGCAAAAGATTTGAGTGCACAACGTTTGGTTTAGGTTTGACAGCCATACACCTTTTTATTGCTTTAAATGCGTTTTTAGCGCATGATTGTACATTTGAGCTCAATGTGTCAAAATCTTAAAAATTAACAGGTGCCCAAGCAATTTCATGCTAGAATCATCATCCGGATGCCAAAATAAACTAAATACAGCAAAAGATTTGAGTGCACAACGTTTGGTTTAGGTTTGACAGCCATAATCACCTTTTTATTGCTTTAAATGCGTTTTTAGCGCATGATTGTACATTTGAGCTCAATGTGTCAAAATCTTAAAAATTAACAGGTGCCCAAGCAATTTCATGCTAGAATCATCATCCGGATGCCAAAATAAACTAAATACAGCAAAAGATTTGAGTGCACAACGTTTGGTTTAGATTTGACAGCCATAATCAGCAATTGTGTACATTTGAGCTGAATGTGTCAAAATCTTAAAAATTAACAGGTGCCCAAGCAATTTCATGCTAGAATCATCATCCGGATGCCAAAATAAACTAAATACAGCAAAAGATTTGAGTGCACAACGTTTGGTTTAGGTTTGACAGCCATAATCAGCAATTGTGTACATTTGAGCTGAATGTGTCAAAATCTTAAAAATTAACAGGTGCCCAAGCAATTTCATGCTAGAATCATCATCCGGATGCCAAAATAAACTAAATACAGCAAAAGATTTGAGTGCACAACGTTTGGTTTAGGTTTGACAGCCATAATCACCTTTTTATTGCTTTAAATGCGTTTTTAGCGCATGATTGTACATTTGAGCTGAATGTGTCAAAATCTTAAAAATTAACAGGTGCCCAAGCAATTTCATGCTAGAATCATCATCCGGATGCCAAAATAAACTAAATACAGCAAAAGATTTGAGTGCACAACGTTTGGTTTAGATTTGACAGCCATAATCAGCAATTGTGTACATTTGAGCTGAATGTGTCAAAATCTTAAAAATTAACAGGTGCCCAAGCAATTTCATGCTAGAATCATCATCCGGATGCCAAAATAAACTAAATACAGCAAAAGATTTGAGTGCACAACGTCTGGTTTAGGTTTGACAGCCATAATCACCTTTTTATTGCTTTAAATGCGTTTTTAGCGCATGATTGTACATTTGAGCTCAATGTGTCAAAATCTTAAAAATTAACAGGTGCCCAAGCAATTTCATGCTAGAATCATCATCCGGATGCCAAAATAAACTAAATACAGCAAAAGATTTGAGTGCACAACGTTTGGTTTAGATTTGACAGCCATAATCAGCAATTGTGTACATTTGAGCTGAATGTGTCAAAATCTTAAAAATTAACAGGTGCCCAAGCAATTTCATGCTAGAATCATCATCCGGATGCCAAAATAAACTAAATACAGCAAAAGATTTGAGTGCACAACGTTTGGTTTAGGTTTGACAGCCATAATCACCTTTTTATTGCTTTAAATGCGTTTTTAGCGCATGATTGTACATTTGAGCTGAATGTGTCAAAATCTTAAAAATTAACAGGTGCCCAAGCAATTAAGTGCTAGAATCATCATCCGGATGCCAAAATAAACTAAATACAGCAAAAGATTTGAGTGCACAACGTTTGGTTTAGATTTGACAGCCATAATCAGCAATTGTGTACATTTGAGCTGAATGTGTCAAAATCTTAAAAATTAACAGGTGCCCAAGCAATTTCATGCTAGAATCATCATCCGGATGCCAAAATAAACTAAATACAGCAAAAGATTTGAGTGCACAACGTTTGGTTTAGGTTTGACAGCCATAATCACCTTTTTATTGCTTTAAATGCGTTTTTAGCGCATGATTGTACATTTGAGCTGAATGTGTCAAAATCTTAAAAATTAACAGGTGCCCAAGCAATTTCATGCTAGAATCATCATCCGGATGCCAAAATAAACTAAATACAACAAAAGATTTGAGTGCACAACGTTTGGTTTAGATTTGACAGCCATAATCAGCAATTGTGTACATTTGAGCTGAATGTGTCAAAATCTTAAAAATTAACAGGTGCCCAAGCAATTTCATGCTAGAATCATCATCCGCATGCCAAAATAAACTAAATACAGCAAAAGATTTGAGTGCACAACGTTTGGTTTATGTTTGACAGCCATAATCACCTTTTTATTGCTTTAAATGCGTTTTTAGCGCATGATTGTACATTTGAGCTGAATGTGTCAAAATCTTAAAAATTAACAGGTGCCCAAGCAATTAAGTGCTAGAATCATCATCCGGATGCCAAAATAAACTAAATACAACAAAAGATTTGAGTGCACAACGTTTGGTTTAGATTTGACAGCCATAATCAGCAATTGTGTACATTTGAGCTGAATGTGTCAAAATCTTAAAAATTAACAGGTGCCCAAGCAATTTCATGCTAGAATCATCATCCGCATGCCAAAATAAACTAAATACAGCAAAAGATTTGAGTGCACAACGTTTGGTTTATGTTTGACAGCCATAATCACCTTTTTATTGCTTTAAATGCGTTTTTAGCGCATGATTGTACATTTGAGCTGAATGTGTCAAAATCTTAAAAATTAACAGGTGCCCAAGCAATTAAGTGCTAGAATCATCATCCGGATGCCAAAATAAACTAAATACAGCAAAAGATTTGAGTGCACAACGTTTGGTTTAGATTTGACAGCCATAATCAGCAATTGTGTACATTTGAGCTGAATGTGTCAAAATCTTAAAAATTAACAGGTGCCCAAGCAATTTCATGCTAGAATCATCATCCGGATGCCAAAATAAACTAAATACAGCAAAAGATTTGAGTGCACAACGTTTGGTTTAGGTTTGACAGCCATAATCACCTTTTTATTGCTTTAAATGCGTTTTTAGCGCATGATTGTACATTTGAGCTCAATGTGTCAAAATCTTAAAAATTAACAGGTGCCCAAGCAATTTCATGCTAGAATCATCATCCGGATGCCAAAATAAACTAAATACAGCAAAAGATTTGAGTGCACAACGTTTGGTTTAGATTTGACAGCCATAATCAGCAGTTGTGTACATTTGAGCTGAATGTGTCAAAATCTTAAAAATTAACAGGTGCCCAAGCAATTTCATGCTAGAATCATCATCCGGATGCCAAAATAAACTAAATACAGCAAAAGATTTGAGTGCACAACGTTTGGTTTAGGTTTGACAGCCATAATCACCTTTTTATTGCTTTAAATGCGTTTTTAGCGCATGATTGTACATTTGAGCTGAATGTGTCAAAATCTTAAAAATTAACAGGTGCCCAAGCAATTAAGTGCTAGAATCATCATCCGGATGCCAAAATAAACTAAATACAGCAAAAGATTTGAGTGCACAACGTTTGGTTTAGATTTGACAGCCATAATCAGCAATTGTGTACATTTGAGCTGAATGTGTCAAAATCTTAAAAATTAACAGGTGCCCAAGCAATTTCATGCTAGAATCATCATCCGGATGCCAAAATAAACTAAATACAGCAAAAGATTTGAGTGCACAACGTTTGGTTTAGATTTGACAGCCATAATCAGCAATTGAGTACATTTGAGCTGAATGTGTCAAAATCTTAAAAATTAACAGGTGCCCAAGCAATTTTATGCTAGAATCATCATCCGGATGCCAAAATAAACTAAATACAGCAAAAGATTTGAGTGCACAACGTTTGGTTTAGGTTTGACAGCCATAATCACCTTTTTATTGCTTTAAATGCGTTTTTAGCGCATGATTGTACATTTGAGCTCAATGTGTCAAAATCTTAAAAATTAACAGGTGCCCAAGCAATTTCATGCTAGAATCATCATCCGGATGCCAAAATAAACTAAATACAGCAAAAGATTTGAGTGCACAACGTTTGGTTTAGATTTGACAGCCATAATCAGCAATTGTGTACATTTGAGCTGAATGTGTCAAAATCTTAAAAATTAACAGGTGCCCAAGCAATTTCATGCTAGAATCATCATCAGGATGCCAAAATAAACTAAATACAGCAAAAGATTTGAGTGCACAACGTTTGGTTTAGGTTTGACAGCCATAATCACCTTTTTATTGCTTTAAATGCGTTTTTAGCGCATGATTGTACATTTGAGCTCAATGTGTCAAAATCTTAAAAATTAACAGGTGCCCAAGCAATTTCATGCTAGAATCATCATCCGGATGCCAAAATAAACTAAATACAGCAAAAGATTTGAGTGCACAACGTTTGGTTTAGATTTGACAGCCATAATCAGCAATTGTGTACATTTGAGCTGAATGTGTCAAAATCTTAAAAATTAACAGGTGCCCAAGCAATTTCATGCTAGAATCATCATCCGGATGCCAAAATAAACTAAATACAGCAAAAGATTTGAGTGCACAACGTTTGGTTTAGGTTTGACAGCCATAATCACCTTTTTATTGCTTTAAATGCGTTTTTAGCGCATGATTGTACATTTGAGCTCAATGTGTCAAAATCTTAAAAATTAACAGGTGCCCAAGCAATTTCATGCTAGAATCATCATCCGGATGCCAAAATAAACTAAATACAGCAAAAGATTTGAGTGCACAACGTTTGGTTTAGATTTGACAGCCATAATCAGCAATTGTGTACATTTGAGCTGAATGTGTCAAAATCTTAAAAATTAACAGGTGCCCAAGCAATTTCATGCTAGAATCATCATCCGGATGCCAAAATAAACTAAATACAGCAAAAGATTTGAGTGCACAACGTTTGGTTTAGGTTTGACAGCCATAATCACCTTTTTATTGCTTTAAATGCGTTTTTAGCGCATGATTGTACATTTGAGCTGAATGTGTCAAAATCTTAAAAATTAACAGGTGCCCAAGCAATTTCATGCTAGAATCATCATCCGGATGCCAAAATAAACTAAATACAACAAAAGATTTGAGTGCACAACGTTTGGTTTAGATTTGACAGCCATAATCAGCAATTGTGTACATTTGAGCTGAATGTGTCAAAATCTTAAAAATTAACAGGTGCCCAAGCAATTTCATGCTAGAATCATCATCCGCATGCCAAAATAAACTAAATACAGCAAAAGATTTGAGTGCACAACGTTTGGTTTATGTTTGACAGCCATAATCACCTTTTTATTGCTTTAAATGCGTTTTTAGCGCATGATTGTACATTTGAGCTGAATGTGTCAAAATCTTAAAAATTAACAGGTGCCCAAGCAATTAAGTGCTAGAATCATCATCCGGATGCCAAAATAAACTAAATACAGCAAAAGATTTGAGTGCACAACGTTTGGTTTATGTTTGACAGCCATAATCACCTTTTTATTGCTTTAAATGCGTTTTTAGCGCATGATTGTACATTTGAGCTGAATGTGTCAAAATCTTAAAAATTAACAGGTGCCCAAGCAATTAAGTGCTAGAATCATCATCCGGATGCCAAAATAAACTAAATACAGCAAAAGATTTGAGTGCACAACGTTTGGTTTAGGTTTGACAGCCATAATCACCTTTTTATTGCTTTAAATGCGTTTTTAGCGCATGATTGTACATTTGAGCTGAATGTGTCAAAATCTTAAAAATTAACAGGTGCCCAAGCAATTTCATGCTAGAATCATCATCCGGATGCCAAAATAAACTAAATACAGCAAAAGATTTGAGTGCACAACGTTTGGTTTAGATTTGACAGCCATAATCAGCAGTTGTGTACATTTGAGCTGAATGTGTCAAAATCTTAAAAATTAACAGGTGCCCAAGCAATTTCATGCTAGAATCATCATCCGGATGCCAAAATAAACTAAATACAGCAAAAGATTTGAGTGCACAACGTTTGGTTTAGGTTTGACAGCCATAATCACCTTTTTATTGCTTTAAATGCGTTTTTAGCGCATGATTGTACATTTGAGCTGAATGTGTCAAAATCTTAAAAATTAACAGGTGCCCAAGCAATTAAGTGCTAGAATCATCATCCGGATGCCAAAATAAACTAAATACAGCAAAAGATTTGAGTGCACAACGTTTGGTTTAGATTTGACAGCCATAATCAGCAATTGTGTACATTTGAGCTGAATGTGTCAAAATCTTAAAAATTAACAGGTGCCCAAGCAATTTCATGCTAGAATCATCATCCGGATGCCAAAATAAACTAAATACAGCAAAAGATTTGAGTGCACAACGTTTGGTTTAGATTTGACAGCCATAATCAGCAATTGAGTACATTTGAGCTGAATGTGTCAAAATCTTAAAAATTAACAGGTGCCCAAGCAATTTTATGCTAGAATCATCATCCGGATGCCAAAATAAACTAAATACAGCAAAAGATTTGAGTGCACAACGTTTGGTTTAGGTTTGACAGCCATAATCACCTTTTTATTGCTTTAAATGCGTTTTTAGCGCATGATTGTACATTTGAGCTCAATGTGTCAAAATCTTAAAAATTAACAGGTGCCCAAGCAATTTCATGCTAGAATCATCATCCGGATGCCAAAATAAACTAAATACAGCAAAAGATTTGAGTGCACAACGTTTGGTTTAGATTTGACAGCCATAATCAGCAATTGTGTACATTTGAGCTGAATGTGTCAAAATCTTAAAAATTAACAGGTGCCCAAGCAATTTCATGCTAGAATCATCATCCGGATGCCAAAATAAACTAAATACAGCAAAAGATTTGAGTGCACAACGTTTGGTTTAGGTTTGACAGCCATAATCACCTATTTATTGCTTTAAATGCGTTTTTAGCGCATGATTGTACATTTGAGCTCAATGTGTCAAAATCTTAAAAATTAACAGGTGCCCAAGCAATTTCATGCTAGAATAATCATCCGGATGCCAAAATAAACTAAATACAGCAAAAGATTTGAGTGCACAACGTTTGGTTTAGATTTGACAGCCATAATCAGCAATTGTGTACATTTGAGCTGAATGTGTCAAAATCTTAAAAATTAACAGGTGCCCAAGCAATTTCATGCTAGAATCATCATCCGGATGCCAAAATAAACTAAATACAGCAAAAGATTTGAGTGCACAACGTTTGGTTTAGGTTTGACAGCCATAATCACCTTTTTATTGCTTTAAATGCGTTTTTAGCGCATGATTGTACATTTGAGCTCAATGTGTCAAAATCTTAAAAATTAACAGGTGCCCAAGCAATTTCATGCTAGAATCATCATCCGGATGCCAAAATAAACTAAATACAGCAAAAGATTTGAGTGCACAACGTTTGGTTTAGATTTGACAGCCATAATCAGCAATTGTGTACATTTGAGCTGAATGTGTCAAAATCTTAAAAATTAACAGGTGCCCAAGCAATTTCATGCTAGAATCATCATCCGGATGCCAAAATAAACTAAATACAGCAAAAGATTTGAGTGCACAACGTTTGGTTTAGGTTTGACAGCCATAATCACCTTTTTATTGCTTTAAATGCGTTTTTAGCGCATGATTGTACATTTGAGCTGAATGTGTCAAAATCTTAAAAATTAACAGGTGCCCAAGCAATTTCATGCTAGAATCATCATCCGGATGCCAAAATAAACTAAATACAACAAAAGATTTGAGTGCACAACGTTTGGTTTAGATTTGACAGCCATAATCAGCAATTGTGTACATTTGAGCTGAATGTGTCAAAATCTTAAAAATTAACAGGTGCCCAAGCAATTTCATGCTAGAATCATCATCCGGATGCCAAAATAAACTAAATACAGCAAAAGATTTGAGTGCACAACGTTTGGTTTAGGTTTGACAGCCATACACCTTTTTATTGCTTTAAATGCGTTTTTAGCGCATGATTGTACATTTGAGCTCAATGTGTCAAAATCTTAAAAATTAACAGGTGCCCAAGCAATTTCATGCTAGAATCATCATCCGGATGCCAAAATAAACTAAATACAGCAAAAGATTTGAGTGCACAACGTTTGGTTTAGGTTTGACAGCCATAATCACCTTTTTATTGCTTTAAATGCGTTTTTAGCGCATGATTGTACATTTGAGCTGAATGTGTCAAAATCTTAAAAATTAACAGGTGCCCAAGCAATTTCATGCTAGAATCATCATCCGGATGCCAAAATAAACTAAATACAGCAAAAGATTTGAGTGCACAACGTTTGGTTTAGATTTGACAGCCATAATCAGCAATTGTGTACATTTGAGCTGAATGTGTCAAAATCTTAAAAATTAACAGGTGCCCAAGCAATTTCATGCTAGAATCATCATCCGGATGCCAAAATAAACTAAATACAGCAAAAGATTTGAGTGCACAACGTTTGGTTTAGGTTTGACAGCCATAATCACCTTTTTATTGCTTTAAATGCGTTTTTAGCGCATGATTGTACATTTCAGCTGAATGTGTCAAAATCTTAAAAATTGACAGGTGCCCAAGCAATTTCATGCTAGAATCATCATCCGGATGCCAAAATAAACTAAATACAGCAAAAGATTTGAGTGCACAACGTTTGGTTTAGATTTGACAGCCATAATCAGCAATTGTGTACATTTGAGCTGAATGTGTCAAAATCTTAAAAATTAACAGGTGCCCAAGCAATTTCATGCTAGAATCATCATCCGGATGCCAAAATAAACTAAATACAGCAAAAGATTTGAGTGCACAACGTTTGGTTTAGGTTTGACAGCCATAATCACCTTTTTATTGCTTTAAATGCGTTTTTAGCGCATGATTGTACATTTGAGCTGAATGTGTCAAAATCTTAAAAATTAACAGGTGCCCAAGCAATTTCATGCTAGAATCATCATCCGGATGCCAAAATAAACTAAATACAGCAAAAGATTTGAGTGCACAACGTTTGGTTTAGATTTGACAGCCATAATCAGCAATTGTGTACATTTGAGCTGAATGTGTCAAAATCTTAAAAATTAACAGGTGCCCAAGCAATTTCATGCTAGAATCATCATCCGGATGCCAAAATAAACTAAATACAGCAAAAGATTTGAGTGCACAACGTTTGGTTTAGGTTTGACAGCCATAATCACCTTTTTATTGCTTTAAATGCGTTTTTAGCGCATGATTGTACATTTGAGCTCAATGTGTCAAAATCTTAAAAATTAACAGGTGCCCAAGCAATTAAGTGCTAGAATCATCATCCGGATGCCAAAATAAACTAAATACAGCAAAAGATTTGAGTGCACAACGTTTGGTTTAGATTTGACAGCCATAATCAGCAATTGTGTACATTTGAGCTGAATGTGTCAAAATCTTAAAAATTAACAGGTGCCCAAGCAATTTCATGCTAGAATCATCATCCGGATGCCAAAATAAACTAAATACAGCAAAAGATTTGAGTGCACAACGTTTGGTTTAGGTTTGACAGCCATAATCACCTTTTTATTGCTTTAAATGCGTTTTTAGCGCATGATTGTACATTTGAGCTGAATGTGTCAAAATCTTAAAAATTAACAGGTGCCCAAGCAATTTCATGCTAGAATCATCATCCGGATGCCAAAATAAACTAAATACAGCAAAAGATTTGAGTGCACAACGTTTGGTTTAGATTTGACAGCCATAATCAGCAATTGTGTACATTTGAGCTGAATGTGTCAAAATCTTAAAAATTAACAGGTGCCCAAGCAATTTCATGCTAGAATCATCATCCGGATGCCAAAATAAACTAAATACAGCAAAAGATTTGAGTGCACAACGTTTGGTTTAGGTTTGACAGCCATAATCACCTTTTTATTGCTTTAAATGCGTTTTTAGCGCATGATTGTACATTTGAGCTCAATGTGTCAAAATCTTAAAAATTAACAGGTGCCCAAGCAATTTCATGCTAGAATCATCATCCGGATGCCAAAATAAACTAAATACAGCAAAAGATTTGAGTGCACAACGTTTGGTTTAGATTTGACAGCCATAATCAGCAATTGTGTACATTTGAGCTGAATGTGTCAAAATCTTAAAAATTAACAGGTGCCCAAGCAATTTCATGCTAGAATCATCATCCGGATGCCAAAATAAACTAAATACAGCAAAAGATTTGAGTGCACAACGTTTGGTTTAGATTTGACAGCCATAATCAGCAATTGTGTACATTTGAGCTGAATGTGTCAAAATCTTAAAAATTAACAGGTGCCCAAGCAATTTCATGCTAGAATCATCATCCGGATGCCAAAATAAACTAAATACAGCAAAAGATTTGAGTGCACAACGTTTGGTTTAGATTTGACAGCCATAATCAGCAATTGAGTACATTTGAGCTGAATGTGTCAAAATCTTAAAAATTAACAGGTGCCCAAGCAATTTCATGCTAGAATCATCATCCGGATGCCAAAATAAACTAAATACAGCAAAAGATTTGAGTGCACAACGTTTGGTTTAGGTTTGACAGCCATAATCACCTATTTATTGCTTTAAATGCGTTTTTAGCGCATGATTGTACATTTGAGCTCAATGTGTCAAAATCTTAAAAATTAACAGGTGCCCAAGCAATTTCATGCTAGAATCATCATCCGGATGCCAAAATAAACTAAATACAGCAAAAGATTTGAGTGCACAACGTTTGGTTTAGATTTGACAGCCATAATCAGCAATTGTGTACATTTGAGCTGAATGTGTCAAAATCTTAAAAATTAACAGGTGCCCAAGCAATTTCATGCTAGAATCATCATCCGGATGCCAAAATAAACTAAATACAGCAAAAGATTTGAGTGCACAACGTTTGGTTTAGGTTTGACAGCCATAATCACCTTTTTATTGCTTTAAATGCGTTTTTAGCGCATGATTGTACATTTGAGCTGAATGTGTCAAAATCTTAAAAATTAACAGGTGCCCAAGCAATTTCATGCTAGAATCATCATCCGGATGCCAAAATAAACTAAATACAGCAAAAGATTTGAGTGCACAACGTTTGGTTTAGATTTGACAGCCATAATCAGCAATTGTGTACATTTGAGCTGAATGTGTCAAAATCTTAAAAATTAACAGGTGCCCAAGCAATTTCATGCTAGAATCATCATCCGGATGCCAAAATAAACTAAATACAGCAAAAGATTTGAGTGCACAACGTTTGGTTTAGGTTTGACAGCCATAATCACCTTTTTATTGCTTTAAATGCGTTTTTAGCGCATGATTGTACATTTGAGCTGAATGTGTCAAAATCTTAAAAATTAACAGGTGCCCAAGCAATTTCATGCTAGAATCATCATCCGGATGCCAAAATAAACTAAATACAACAAAAGATTTGAGTGCACAACGTTTGGTTTAGATTTGACAGCCATAATCAGCAATTGTGTACATTTGAGCTGAATGTGTCAAAATCTTAAAAATTAACAGGTGCCCAAGCAATTTCATGCTAGAATCATCATCCGGATGCCAAAATAAACTAAATACAGCAAAAGATTTGAGTGCACAACGTTTGGTTTAGGTTTGACAGCCATACACCTTTTTATTGCTTTAAATGCGTTTTTAGCGCATGATTGTACATTTGAGCTCAATGTGTCAAAATCTTAAAAATTAACAGGTGCCCAAGCAATTTCATGCTAGAATCATCATCCGGATGCCAAAATAAACTAAATACAGCAAAAGATTTGAGTGCACAACGTTTGGTTTAGGTTTGACAGCCATAATCACCTTTTTATTGCTTTAAATGCGTTTTTAGCGCATGATTGTACATTTGAGCTCAATGTGTCAAAATCTTAAAAATTAACAGGTGCCCAAGCAATTTCATGCTAGAATCATCATCCGGATGCCAAAATAAACTAAATACAGCAAAAGATTTGAGTGCACAACGTTTGGTTTAGATTTGACAGCCATAATCAGCAATTGTGTACATTTGAGCTGAATGTGTCAAAATCTTAAAAATTAACAGGTGCCCAAGCAATTTCATGCTAGAATCATCATCCGGATGCCAAAATAAACTAAATACAGCAAAAGATTTGAGTGCACAACGTTTGGTTTAGGTTTGACAGCCATAATCACCTTTTTATTGCTTTAAATGCGTTTTTAGCGCATGATTGTACATTTCAGCTGAATGTGTCAAAATCTTAAAAATTGACAGGTGCCCAAGCAATTTCATGCTAGAATCATCATCCGGATGCCAAAATAAACTAAATACAGCAAAAGATTTGAGTGCACAACGTTTGGTTTAGATTTGACAGCCATAATCAGCAATTGTGTACATTTGAGCTGAATGTGTCAAAATCTTAAAAATTAACAGGTGCCCAAGCAATTTCATGCTAGAATCATCATCCGGATGCCAAAATAAACTAAATACAGCAAAAGATTTGAGTGCACAACGTTTGGTTTAGGTTTGACAGCCATAATCACCTTTTTATTGCTTTAAATGCGTTTTTAGCGCATGATTGTACATTTGAGCTGAATGTGTCAAAATCTTAAAAATTAACAGGTGCCCAAGCAATTTCATGCTAGAATCATCATCCGGATGCCAAAATAAACTAAATACAGCAAAAGATTTGAGTGCACAACGTTTGGTTTAGATTTGACAGCCATAATCAGCAATTGTGTACATTTGAGCTGAATGTGTCAAAATCTTAAAAATTAACAGGTGCCCAAGCAATTTCATGCTAGAATCATCATCCGGATGCCAAAATAAACTAAATACAGCAAAAGATTTGAGTGCACAACGTTTGGTTTAGGTTTGACAGCCATAATCACCTTTTTATTGCTTTAAATGCGTTTTTAGCGCATGATTGTACATTTGAGCTCAATGTGTCAAAATCTTAAAAATTAACAGGTGCCCAAGCAATTAAGTGCTAGAATCATCATCCGGATGCCAAAATAAACTAAATACAGCAAAAGATTTGAGTGCACAACGTTTGGTTTAGATTTGACAGCCATAATCAGCAATTGTGTACATTTGAGCTGAATGTGTCAAAATCTTAAAAATTAACAGGTGCCCAAGCAATTTCATGCTAGAATCATCATCCGGATGCCAAAATAAACTAAATACAGCAAAAGATTTGAGTGCACAACGTTTGGTTTAGGTTTGACAGCCATAATCACCTTTTTATTGCTTTAAATGCGTTTTTAGCGCATGATTGTACATTTGAGCTGAATGTGTCAAAATCTTAAAAATTAACAGGTGCCCAAGCAATTTCATGCTAGAATCATCATCCGGATGCCAAAATAAACTAAATACAGCAAAAGATTTGAGTGCACAACGTTTGGTTTAGATTTGACAGCCATAATCAGCAATTGTGTACATTTGAGCTGAATGTGTCAAAATCTTAAAAATTAACAGGTGCCCAAGCAATTTCATGCTAGAATCATCATCCGGATGCCAAAATAAACTAAATACAGCAAAAGATTTGAGTGCACAACGTTTGGTTTAGGTTTGACAGCCATAATCACCTTTTTATTGCTTTAAATGCGTTTTTAGCGCATGATTGTACATTTGAGCTCAATGTGTCAAAATCTTAAAAATTAACAGGTGCCCAAGCAATTTCATGCTAGAATCATCATCCGGATGCCAAAATAAACTAAATACAGCAAAAGATTTGAGTGCACAACGTTTGGTTTAGATTTGACAGCCATAATCAGCAATTGTGTACATTTGAGCTGAATGTGTCAAAATCTTAAAAATTAACAGGTGCCCAAGCAATTTCATGCTAGAATCATCATCCGGATGCCAAAATAAACTAAATACAGCAAAAGATTTGAGTGCACAACGTTTGGTTTAGGTTTGACAGCCATAATCACCTTTTTATTGCTTTAAATGCGTTTTTAGCGCATGATTGTACATTTGAGCTCAATGTGTCAAAATCTTAAAAATTAACAGGTGCCCAAGCAATTAAGTGCTAGAATCATCATCCGGATGCCAAAATAAACTAAATACAGCAAAAGATTTGAGTGCACAACGTTTGGTTTAGATTTGACAGCCATAATCAGCAATTGTGTACATTTGAGCTGAATGTGTCAAAATCTTAAAAATTAACAGGTGCCCAAACAATTTCATGCTAGAATCATCATCCGGATGCCAAAATAAACTAAATACAGCAAAAGATTTGAGTGCACAACGTTTGGTTTAGGTTTGACAGCCATAATCACCTTTTTATTGCTTTAAATGCGTTTTTAGCGCATGATTGTACATTTGAGCTGAATGTGTCAAA
The DNA here is from genome assembly GCF_051991245.1 of Festucalex cinctus. Lineage (NCBI taxonomy): Eukaryota > Metazoa > Chordata > Actinopteri > Syngnathiformes > Syngnathidae > Festucalex > Festucalex cinctus. The sequence goes on from NW_027520343.1 coordinate 52,640, forward strand.
ATCTTAAAAATTAACAGGTGCCCAAGCAATTTCATGCTAGAATCATCATCCGGATGCCAAAATAAACTAAATACAGCAAAAGATTTGAGTGCACAACGTTTGGTTTAGATTTGACAGCCATAATCAGCAATTGTGTACATTTGAGCTGAATGTGTCAAAATCTTAAAAATTAACAGGTGCCCAAGCAATTTCATGCTAGAATCATCATCCGGATGCCAAAATAAACTAAATACAGCAAAAGATTTGAGTGCACAACGTTTGGTTTAGGTTTGACAGCCATAATCACCTTTTTATTGCTTTAAATGCGTTTTTAGCGCATGATTGTACATTTGAGCTCAATGTGTCAAAATCTTAAAAATTAACAGGTGCCCAAGCAATTTCATGCTAGAATCATCATCCGGATGCCAAAATAAACTAAATACAGCAAAAGATTTGAGTGCACAACGTTTGGTTTAGATTTGACAGCCATAATCAGCAATTGTGTACATTTGAGCTGAATGTGTCAAAATCTTAAAAATTAACAGGTGCCCAAGCAATTTCATGCTAGAATCATCATCCGGATGCCAAAATAAACTAAATACAGCAAAAGATTTGAGTGCACAACGTTTGGTTTAGGTTTGACAGCCATAATCACCTTTTTATTGCTTTAAATGCGTTTTTAGCGCATGATTGTACATTTGAGCTCAATGTGTCAAAATCTTAAAAATTAACAGGTGCCCAAGCAATTAAGTGCTAGAATCATCATCCGGATGCCAAAATAAACTAAATACAGCAAAAGATTTGAGTGCACAACGTTTGGTTTAGATTTGACAGCCATAATCAGCAATTGTGTACATTTGAGCTGAATGTGTCAAAATCTTAAAAATTAACAGGTGCCCAAACAATTTCATGCTAGAATCATCATCCGGATGCCAAAATAAACTAAATACAGCAAAAGATTTGAGTGCACAACGTTTGGTTTAGGTTTGACAGCCATAATCACCTTTTTATTGCTTTAAATGCGTTTTTAGCGCATGATTGTACATTTGAGCTGAATGTGTCAAAATCTTAAAAATTAACAGGTGCCCAAGCAATTTCATGCTAGAATCATCATCCGGATGCCAAAATAAACTAAATACAGCAAAAGATTTGAGTGCACAACGTTTGGTTTAGGTTTGACAGCCATAATCACCTTTTTATTGCTTTAAATGCGTTTTTAGCGCATGATTGTACATTTGAGCTCAATGTGTCAAAATCTTAAAAATTAACAGGTGCCCAAGCAATTTCATGCTAGAATCATCATCCGGATGCCAAAATAAACTAAATACAGCAAAAGATTTGAGTGCACAACGTTTGGTTTAGGTTTGACAGCCATAATCACCTTTTTATTGCTTTAAATGCGTTTTTAGCGCATGATTGTACATTTGAGCTGAATGTGTCAAAATCTTAAAAATTAACAGGTGCCCAAGCAATTTCATGCTAGAATCATCATCCGGATGCCAAAATAAACTAAATACAACAAAAGATTTGAGTGCACAACGTTTGGTTTAGATTTGACAGCCATAATCAGCAATTGTGTACATTTGAGCTGAATGTGTCAAAATCTTAAAAATTAACAGGTGCCCAAGCAATTTCATGCTAGAATCATCATCCGGATGCCAAAATAAACTAAATACAGCAAAAGATTTGAGTGCACAACGTTTGGTTTAGGTTTGACAGCCATACACCTTTTTATTGCTTTAAATGCGTTTTTAGCGCATGATTGTACATTTGAGCTCAATGTGTCAAAATCTTAAAAATTAACAGGTGCCCAAGCAATTTCATGCTAGAATCATCATCCGGATGCCAAAATAAACTAAATACAGCAAAAGATTTGAGTGCACAACGTTTGGTTTAGGTTTGACAGCCATAATCACCTTTTTATTGCTTTAAATGCGTTTTTAGCGCATGATTGTACATTTGAGCTCAATGTGTCAAAATCTTAAAAATTAACAGGTGCCCAAGCAATTTCATGCTAGAATCATCATCCGGATGCCAAAATAAACTAAATACAGCAAAAGATTTGAGTGCACAACGTTTGGTTTAGATTTGACAGCCATAATCAGCAATTGTGTACATTTGAGCTGAATGTGTCAAAATCTTAAAAATTAACAGGTGCCCAAGCAATTTCATGCTAGAATCATCATCCGGATGCCAAAATAAACTAAATACAGCAAAAGATTTGAGTGCACAACGTTTGGTTTAGGTTTGACAGCCATAATCACCTTTTTATTGCTTTAAATGCGTTTTTAGCGCATGATTGTACATTTCAGCTGAATGTGTCAAAATCTTAAAAATTGACAGGTGCCCAAGCAATTTCATGCTAGAATCATCATCCGGATGCCAAAATAAACTAAATACAGCAAAAGATTTGAGTGCACAACGTTTGGTTTAGATTTGACAGCCATAATCAGCAATTGTGTACATTTGAGCTGAATGTGTCAAAATCTTAAAAATTAACAGGTGCCCAAGCAATTTCATGCTAGAATCATCATCCGGATGCCAAAATAAACTAAATACAGCAAAAGATTTGAGTGCACAACGTTTGGTTTAGGTTTGACAGCCATAATCACCTTTTTATTGCTTTAAATGCGTTTTTAGCGCATGATTGTACATTTGAGCTGAATGTGTCAAAATCTTAAAAATTAACAGGTGCCCAAGCAATTTCATGCTAGAATCATCATCCGGATGCCAAAATAAACTAAATACAGCAAAAGATTTGAGTGCACAACGTTTGGTTTAGATTTGACAGCCATAATCAGCAATTGTGTACATTTGAGCTGAATGTGTCAAAATCTTAAAAATTAACAGGTGCCCAAGCAATTTCATGCTAGAATCATCATCCGGATGCCAAAATAAACTAAATACAGCAAAAGATTTGAGTGCACAACGTTTGGTTTAGGTTTGACAGCCATAATCACCTTTTTATTGCTTTAAATGCGTTTTTAGCGCATGATTGTACATTTGAGCTCAATGTGTCAAAATCTTAAAAATTAACAGGTGCCCAAGCAATTAAGTGCTAGAATCATCATCCGGATGCCAAAATAAACTAAATACAGCAAAAGATTTGAGTGCACAACGTTTGGTTTAGATTTGACAGCCATAATCAGCAATTGTGTACATTTGAGCTGAATGTGTCAAAATCTTAAAAATTAACAGGTGCCCAAGCAATTTCATGCTAGAATCATCATCCGGATGCCAAAATAAACTAAATACAGCAAAAGATTTGAGTGCACAACGTTTGGTTTAGGTTTGACAGCCATAATCACCTTTTTATTGCTTTAAATGCGTTTTTAGCGCATGATTGTACATTTGAGCTGAATGTGTCAAAATCTTAAAAATTAACAGGTGCCCAAGCAATTTCATGCTAGAATCATCATCCGGATGCCAAAATAAACTAAATACAGCAAAAGATTTGAGTGCACAACGTTTGGTTTAGATTTGACAGCCATAATCAGCAATTGTGTACATTTGAGCTGAATGTGTCAAAATCTTAAAAATTAACAGGTGCCCAAGCAATTTCATGCTAGAATCATCATCCGGATGCCAAAATAAACTAAATACAGCAAAAGATTTGAGTGCACAACGTTTGGTTTAGGTTTGACAGCCATAATCACCTTTTTATTGCTTTAAATGCGTTTTTAGCGCATGATTGTACATTTGAGCTCAATGTGTCAAAATCTTAAAAATTAACAGGTGCCCAAGCAATTTCATGCTAGAATCATCATCCGGATGCCAAAATAAACTAAATACAGCAAAAGATTTGAGTGCACAACGTTTGGTTTAGATTTGACAGCCATAATCAGCAATTGTGTACATTTGAGCTGAATGTGTCAAAATCTTAAAAATTAACAGGTGCCCAAGCAATTTCATGCTAGAATCATCATCCGGATGCCAAAATAAACTAAATACAGCAAAAGATTTGAGTGCACAACGTTTGGTTTAGGTTTGACAGCCATAATCACCTTTTTATTGCTTTAAATGCGTTTTTAGCGCATGATTGTACATTTGAGCTGAATGTGTCAAAATCTTAAAAATTAACAGGTGCCCAAGCAATTTCATGCTAGAATCATCATCCGGATGCCAAAATAAACTAAATACAGCAAAAGATTTGAGTGCACAACGTTTGGTTTAGATTTGACAGCCATAATCAGCAATTGTGTACATTTGAGCTGAATGTGTCAAAATCTTAAAAATTAACAGGTGCCCAAGCAATTTCATGCTAGAATCATCATCCGGATGCCAAAATAAACTAAATACAGCAAAAGATTTGAGTGCACAACGTTTGGTTTAGGTTTGACAGCCATAATCACCTTTTTATTGCTTTAAATGCGTTTTTAGCGCATGATTGTACATTTGAGCTGAATGTGTCAAAATCTTAAAAATTAACAGGTGCCCAAGCAATTTCATGCTAGAATCATCATCCGGATGCCAAAATAAACTAAATACAGCAAAAGATTTGAGTGCACAACGTTTGGTTTAGGTTTGACAGCCATAATCACCTTTTTATTGCTTTAAATGCGTTTTTAGCGCATGATTGTACATTTGAGCTCAATGTGTCAAAATCTTAAAAATTAACAGGTGCCCAAGCAATTTCATGCTAGAATCATCATCCGGATGCCAAAATAAACTAAATACAGCAAAAGATTTGAGTGCACAACGTTTGGTTTAGATTTGACAGCCATAATCAGCAATTGTGTACATTTGAGCTGAATGTGTCAAAATCTTAAAAATTAACAGGTGCCCAAGCAATTTCATGCTAGAATCATCATCCGGATGCCAAAATAAACTAAATACAGCAAAAGATTTGAGTGCACAACGTTTGGTTTAGGTTTGACAGCCATAATCACCTTTTTATTGCTTTAAATGCGTTTTTAGCGCATGATTGTACATTTGAGCTCAATGTGTCAAAATATTAAAAATTAACAGGTGCCCAAGCAATTAAGTGCTAGAATCATCATCCGGATGCCAAAATAAACTAAATACAGCAAAAGATTTGAGTGCACAACGTTTGGTTTAGATTTGACAGCCATAATCAGCAATTGTGTACATTTGAGCTGAATGTGTCAAAATCTTAAAAATTAACAGGTGCCCAAACAATTTCATGCTAGAATCATCATCCGGATGCCAAAATAAACTAAATACAGCAAAAGATTTGAGTGCACAACGTTTGGTTTAGGTTTGACAGCCATAATCACCTTTTTATTGCTTTAAATGCGTTTTTAGCGCATGATTGTACATTTGAGCTGAATGTGTCAAAATCTTAAAAATTAACAGGTGCCCAAGCAATTTCATGCTAGAATCATCATCCGGATGCCAAAATAAACTAAATACAGCAAAAGATTTGAGTGCACAACGTTTGGTTTAGGTTTGACAGCCATAATCACCTTTTTATTGCTTTAAATGCGTTTTTAGCGCATGATTGTACATTTGAGCTGAATGTGTCAAAATCTTAAAAATTAACAGGTGCCCAAGCAATTTCATGCTAGAATCATCATCCGGATGCCAAAATAAACTAAATACAGCAAAAGATTTGAGTGCACAACGTTTGGTTTAGATTTGACAGCCATAATCAGCAATTGTGTACATTTGAGCTGAATGTGTCAAAATCTTAAAAATTAACAGGTGCCCAAGCAATTTCATGCTAGAATCATCATCCGGATGCCAAAATAAACTAAATACAGCAAAAGATTTGAGTGCACAACGTTTGGTTTAGGTTTGACAGCCATAATCACCTTTTTATTGCTTTAAATGCGTTTTTAGCGCATGATTGTACATTTCAGCTGAATGTGTCAAAATCTTAAAAATTGACAGGTGCCCAAGCAATTTCATGCTAGAATCATCATCCGGATGCCAAAATAAACTAAATACAGCAAAAGATTTGAGTGCACAACGTTTGGTTTAGATTTGACAGCCATAATCAGCAATTGTGTACATTTGAGCTGAATGTGTCAAAATCTTAAAAATTAACAGGTGCCCAAGCAATTTCATGCTAGAATCATCATCCGGATGCCAAAATAAACTAAATACAGCAAAAGATTTGAGTGCACAACGTTTGGTTTAGGTTTGACAGCCATAATCACCTTTTTATTGCTTTAAATGCGTTTTTAGCGCATGATTGTACATTTGAGCTCAATGTGTCAAAATCTTAAAAATTAACAGGTGCCCAAGCAATTAAGTGCTAGAATCATCATCCGGATGCCAAAATAAACTAAATACAGCAAAAGATTTGAGTGCACAACGTTTGGTTTAGATTTGACAGCCATAATCAGCAATTGTGTACATTTGAGCTGAATGTGTCAAAATCTTAAAAATTAACAGGTGCCCAAGCAATTTCATGCTAGAATCATCATCCGGATGCCAAAATAAACTAAATACAGCAAAAGATTTGAGTGCACAACGTTTGGTTTAGGTTTGACAGCCATAATCACCTTTTTATTGCTTTAAATGCGTTTTTAGCGCATGATTGTACATTTGAGCTGAATGTGTCAAAATCTTAAAAATTAACAGGTGCCCAAGCAATTAAGTGTAGAATCATCATCCGGATGCCAAAATAAACTAAATACAGCAAAAGATTTGAGTGCACAACGTTTGGTTTAGATTTGACAGCCATAATCAGCAATTGTGTACATTTGAGCTGAATGTGTCAAAATCTTAAAAATTAACAGGTGCCCAAGCAATTTCATGCTAGAATCATCATCCGGATGCCAAAATAAACTAAATACAGCAAAAGATTTGAGTGCACAACGTTTGGTTTAGGTTTGACAGCCATAATCACCTTTTTATTGCTTTAAATGCGTTTTTAGCGCATGATTGTACATTTGAGCTGAATGTGTCAAAATCTTAAAAATTAACAGGTGCCCAAGCAATTTCATGCTAGAATCATCATCCGGATGCCAAAATAAACTAAATACAGCAAAAGATTTGAGTGCACAACGTTTGGTTTAGGTTTGACAGCCATAATCACCTTTTTATTGCTTTAAATGCGTTTTTAGCGCATGATTGTACATTTGAGCTCAATGTGTCAAAATCTTAAAAATTAACAGGTGCCCAAGCAATTTCATGCTAGAATCATCATCCGGATGCCAAAATAAACTAAATACAGCAAAAGATTTGAGTGCACAACGTTTGGTTTAGATTTGACAGCCATAATCAGCAATTGTGTACATTTGAGCTGAATGTGTCAAAATCTTAAAAATTAACAGGTGCCCAAGCAATTTCATGCTAGAATCATCATCCGGATGCCAAAATAAACTAAATACAGCAAAAGATTTGAGTGCACAACGTTTGGTTTAGGTTTGACAGCCATAATCACCTTTTTATTGCTTTAAATGCGTTTTTAGCGCATGATTGTACATTTGAGCTGAATGTGTCAAAATCTTAAAAATTAACAGGTGCCCAAGCAATTTCATGCTAGAATCATCATCCGGATGCCAAAATAAACTAAATACAGCAAAAGATTTGAGTGCACAACGTTTGGTTTAGGTTTGACAGCCATAATCACCTTTTTATTGCTTTAAATGCGTTTTTAGCGCATGATTGTACATTTGAGCTCAATGTGTCAAAATCTTAAAAATTAACAGGTGCCCAAGCAATTTCATGCTAGAATCATCATCCGGATGCCAAAATAAACTAAATACAGCAAAAGATTTGAGTGCACAACGTTTGGTTTAGATTTGACAGCCATAATCAGCAATTGTGTACATTTGAGCTGAATGTGTCAAAATCTTAAAAATTAACAGGTGCCCAAGCAATTTCATGCTAGAATCATCATCCGGATGCCAAAATAAACTAAATACAGCAAAAGATTTGAGTGCACAACGTTTGGTTTAGGTTTGACAGCCATAATCACCTTTTTATTGCTTTAAATGCGTTTTTAGCGCATGATTGTACATTTGAGCTCAATGTGTCAAAATCTTAAAAATTAACAGGTGCCCAAGCAATTAAGTGCTAGAATCATCATCCGGATGCCAAAATAAACTAAATACAGCAAAAGATTTGAGTGCACAACGTTTGGTTTAGATTTGACAGCCATAATCAGCAATTGTGTACATTTGAGCTGAATGTGTCAAAATCTTAAAAATTAACAGGTGCCCAAACAATTTCATGCTAGAATCATCATCCGGATGCCAAAATAAACTAAATACAGCAAAAGATTTGAGTGCACAACGTTTGGTTTAGGTTTGACAGCCATAATCACCTTTTTATTGCTTTAAATGCGTTTTTAGCGCATGATTGTACATTTGAGCTGAATGTGTCAAAATCTTAAAAATTAACAGGTGCCCAAGCAATTTCATGCTAGAATCATCATCCGGATGCCAAAATAAACTAAATACAGCAAAAGATTTGAGTGCACAACGTTTGGTTTAGGTTTGACAGCCATAATCACCTTTTTATTGCTTTAAATGCGTTTTTAGCGCATGATTGTACATTTGAGCTGAATGTGTCAAAATCTTAAAAATTAACAGGTGCCCAAGCAATTTCATGCTAGAATCATCATCCGGATGCCAAAATAAACTAAATACAGCAAAAGATTTGAGTGCACAACGTTTGGTTTAGATTTGACAGCCATAATCAGCAATTGTGTACATTTGAGCTGAATGTGTCAAAATCTTAAAAATTAACAGGTGCCCAAGCAATTTCATGCTAGAATCATCATCCGGATGCCAAAATAAACTAAATACAGCAAAAGATTTGAGTGCACAACGTTTGGTTTAGGTTTGACAGCCATAATCACCTTTTTATTGCTTTAAATGCGTTTTTAGCGCATGATTGTACATTTCAGCTGAATGTGTCAAAATCTTAAAAATTGACAGGTGCCCAAGCAATTTCATGCTAGAATCATCATCCGGATGCCAAAATAAACTAAATACAGCAAAAGATTTGAGTGCACAACGTTTGGTTTAGGTTTGACAGCCATAATCACCTTTTTATTGCTTTAAATGCGTTTTTAGCGCATGATTGTACATTTGAGCTGAATGTGTCAAAATCTTAAAAATTAACAGGTGCCCAAGCAATTAAGTGCTAGAATCATCATCCGGATGCCAAAATAAACTAAATACAGCAAAAGATTTGAGTGCACAACGTTTGGTTTAGATTTGACAGCCATAATCAGCAATTGTGTACATTTGAGCTGAATGTGTCAAAATCTTAAAAATTAACAGGTGCCCAAGCAATTTCATGCTAGAATCATCATCCGGATGCCAAAATAAACTAAATACAGCAAAAGATTTGAGTGCACAACGTTTGGTTTAGGTTTGACAGCCATAATCACCTTTTTATTGCTTTAAATGCGTTTTTAGCGCATGATTGTACATTTGAGCTGAATGTGTCAAAATCTTAAAAATTAACAGGTGCCCAAGCAATTTCATGCTAGAATCATCATCCGGATGCCAAAATAAACTAAATACAGCAAAAGATTTGAGTGCACAACGTTTGGTTTAGGTTTGACAGCCATAATCACCTTTTTATTGCTTTAAATGCGTTTTTAGCGCATGATTGTACATTTGAGCTGAATGTGTCAAAATCTTAAAAATTAACAGGTGCCCAGGCAATTTCATGCTAGAATCATCATCCGGATGCCAAAATAAACTAAATACAGCAAAAGATTTGAGTGCACAACGTTTGGTTTAGATTTGACAGCCATAATCAGCAATTGTGTACATTTGAGCTGAATGTGTCAAAATCTTAAAAATTAACAGGTGCCCAAGCAATTTCATGCTAGAATCATCATCCGGATGCCAAAATAAACTAAATACAGCAAAAGATTTGAGTGCACAACGTTTGGTTTAGGTTTGACAGCCATAATCACCTTTTTATTGCTTTAAATGCGTTTTTAGCGCATGATTGTACATTTGAGCTCAATGTGTCAAAATCTTAAAAATTAACAGGTGCCCAAGCAATTAAGTGCTAGAATCATCATCCGGATGCCAAAATAAACTAAATACAGCAAAAGATTTGAGTGCACAACGTTTGGTTTAGATTTGACAGCCATAATCAGCAATTGTGTACATTTGAGCTGAATGTGTCAAAATCTTAAAAATTAACAGGTGCCCAAACAATTTCATGCTAGAATCATCATCCGGATGCCAAAATAAACTAAATACAGCAAAAGATTTGAGTGCACAACGTTTGGTTTAGGTTTGACAGCCATAATCACCTTTTTATTGCTTTAAATGCGTTTTTAGCGCATGATTGTACATTTGAGCTGAATGTGTCAAAATCTTAAAAATTAACAGGTGCCCAAGCAATTTCATGCTAGAATCATCATCCGGATGCCAAAATAAACTAAATACAGCAAAAGATTTGAGTGCACAACGTTTGGTTTAGGTTTGACAGCCATAATCACCTTTTTATTGCTTTAAATGCGTTTTTAGCGCATGATTGTACATTTGAGCTCAATGTGTCAAAATCTTAAAAATTAACAGGTGCCCAAGCAATTTCATGCTAGAATCATCATCCGGATGCCAAAATAAACTAAATACAGCAAAAGATTTGAGTGCACAACGTTTGGTTTAGATTTGACAGCCATAATCAGCAATTGTGTACATTTGAGCTGAATGTGTCAAAATCTTAAAAATTAACAGGTGCCCAAGCAATTTCATGCTAGAATCATCATCCGGATGCCAAAATAAACTAAATACAGCAAAAGATTTGAGTGCACAACGTTTGGTTTAGGTTTGACAGCCATAATCACCTTTTTATTGCTTTAAATGCGTTTTTAGCGCATGATTGTACATTTCAGCTGAATGTGTCAAAATCTTAAAAATTGACAGGTGCCCAAGCAATTTCATGCTAGAATCATCATCCGGATGCCAAAATAAACTAAATACAGCAAAAGATTTGAGTGCACAACGTTTGGTTTAGATTTGACAGCCATAATCAGCAATTGTGTACATTTGAGCTGAATGTGTCAAAATCTTAAAAATTAACAGGTGCCCAAGCAATTTCATGCTAGAATCATCATCCGGATGCCAAAATAAACTAAATACAGCAAAAGATTTGAGTGCACAACGTTTGGTTTAGGTTTGACAGCCATAATCACCTTTTTATTGCTTTAAATGCGTTTTTAGCGCATGATTGTACATTTGAGCTGAATGTGTCAAAATCTTAAAAATTAACAGGTGCCCAAGCAATTTCATGCTAGAATCATCATCCGGATGCCAAAATAAACTAAATACAGCAAAAGATTTGAGTGCACAACGTTTGGTTTAGATTTGACAGCCATAATCAGCAATTGTGTACATTTGAGCTGAATGTGTCAAAATCTTAAAAATTAACAGGTGCCCAAGCAATTTCATGCTAGAATCATCATCCGGATGCCAAAATAAACTAAATACAGCAAAAGATTTGAGTGCACAACGTTTGGTTTAGGTTTGACAGCCATAATCACCTTTTTATTGCTTTAAATGCGTTTTTAGCGCATGATTGTACATTTGAGCTGAATGTGTCAAAATCTTAAAAATTAACAGGTGCCCAAGCAATTAAGTGCTAGAATCATCATCCGGATGCCAAAATAAACTAAATACAGCAAAAGATTTGAGTGCACAACGTTTGGTTTAGATTTGACAGCCATAATCAGCAATTGTGTACATTTGAGCTGAATGTGTCAAAATCTTAAAAATTAACAGGTGCCCAAGCAATTTCATGCTAGAATCATCATCCGGATGCCAAAATAAACTAAATACAGCAAAAGATTTGAGTGCACAACGTTTGGTTTAGGTTTGACAGCCATAATCACCTTTTTATTGCTTTAAATGCGTTTTTAGCGCATGATTGTACATTTGAGCTGAATGTGTCAAAATCTTAAAAATTAACAGGTGCCCAAGCAATTTCATGCTAGAATCATCATCCGGATGCCAAAATAAACTAAATACAGCAAAAGATTTGAGTGCACAACGTTTGGTTTAGGTTTGACAGCCATAATCACCTTTTTATTGCTTTAAATGCGTTTTTAGCGCATGATTGTACATTTGAGCTCAATGTGTCAAAATCTTAAAAATTAACAGGTGCCCAAGCAATTTCATGCTAGAATCATCATCCGGATGCCAAAATAAACTAAATACAGCAAAAGATTTGAGTGCACAACGTTTGGTTTAGATTTGACAGCCATAATCAGCAATTGTGTACATTTGAGCTGAATGTGTCAAAATCTTAAAAATTAACAGGTGCCCAAGCAATTTCATGCTAGAATCATCATCCGGATGCCAAAATAAACTAAATACAGCAAAAGATTTGAGTGCACAACGTTTGGTTTAGGTTTGACAGCCATAATCACCTTTTTATTGCTTTAAATGCGTTTTTAGCGCATGATTGTACATTTGAGCTCAATGTGTCAAAATCTTAAAAATTAACAGGTGCCCAAGCAATTAAGTGCTAGAATCATCATCCGGATGCCAAAATAAACTAAATACAGCAAAAGATTTGAGTGCACAACGTTTGGTTTAGATTTGACAGCCATAATCAGCAATTGTGTACATTTGAGCTGAATGTGTCAAAATCTTAAAAATTAACAGGTGCCCAAACAATTTCATGCTAGAATCATCATCCGGATGCCAAAATAAACTAAATACAGCAAAAGATTTGAGTGCACAACGTTTGGTTTAGGTTTGACAGCCATAATCACCTTTTTATTGCTTTAAATGCGTTTTTAGCGCATGATTGTACATTTGAGCTGAATGTGTCAAAATCTTAAAAATTAACAGGTGCCCAAGCAATTTCATGCTAGAATCATCATCCGGATGCCAAAATAAACTAAATACAGCAAAAGATTTGAGTGCACAACGTTTGGTTTAGGTTTGACAGCCATAATCACCTTTTTATTGCTTTAAATGCGTTTTTAGCGCATGATTGTACATTTGAGCTCAATGTGTCAAAATCTTAAAAATTAACAGGTGCCCAAGCAATTTCATGCTAGAATCATCATCCGGATGCCAAAATAAACTAAATACAGCAAAAGATTTGAGTGCACAACGTTTGGTTTAGATTTGACAGCCATAATCAGCAATTGTGTACATTTGAGCTGAATGTGTCAAAATCTTAAAAATTAACAGGTGCCCAAGCAATTTCATGCTAGAATCATCATCCGGATGCCAAAATAAACTAAATACAGCAAAAGATTTGAGTGCACAACGTTTGGTTTAGGTTTGACAGCCATAATCACCTTTTTATTGCTTTAAATGCGTTTTTAGCGCATGATTGTACATTTCAGCTGAATGTGTCAAAATCTTAAAAATTGACAGGTGCCCAAGCAATTTCATGCTAGAATCATCATCCGGATGCCAAAATAAACTAAATACAGCAAAAGATTTGAGTGCACAACGTTTGGTTTAGGTTTGACAGCCATAATCACCTTTTTATTGCTTTAAATGCGTTTTTAGCGCATGATTGTACATTTGAGCTGAATGTGTCAAAATCTTAAAAATTAACAGGTGCCCAAGCAATTTCATGCTAGAATCATCATCCGGATGCCAAAATAAACTAAATACAGCAAAAGATTTGAGTGCACAACGTTTGGTTTAGATTTGACAGCCATAATCAGCAATTGTGTACATTTGAGCTGAATGTGTCAAAATCTTAAAATTTAACAGGTGCCCAAGCAATTTCATGCTAGAATCATCATCCGGATGCCAAAATAAACTAAATACAGCAAAAGATTTGAGTGCACAACGTTTGGTTTAGGTTTGACAGCCATAATCACCTTTTTATTGCTTTAAATGCGTTTTTAGCGCATGATTGTACATTTGAGCTCAATGTGTCAAAATCTTAAAAATTAACAGGTGCCCAAGCAATTAAGTGCTAGAATCATCATCCGGATGCCAAAATAAACTAAATACAGCAAAAGATTTGAGTGCACAACGTTTGGTTTAGATTTGACAGCCATAATCAGCAATTGTGTACATTTGAGCTGAATGTGTCAAAATCTTAAAAATTAACAGGTGCCCAAACAATTTCATGCTAGAATCATCATCCGGATGCCAAAATAAACTAAATACAGCAAAAGATTTGAGTGCACAACGTTTGGTTTAGGTTTGACAGCCATAATCACCTTTTTATTGCTTTAAATGCGTTTTTAGCGCATGATTGTACATTTGAGCTGAATGTGTCAAAATCTTAAAAATTAACAGGTGCCCAAGCAATTTCATGCTAGAATCATCATCCGGATGCCAAAATAAACTAAATACAGCAAAAGATTTGAGTGCACAACGTTTGGTTTAGGTTTGACAGCCATAATCACCTTTTTATTGCTTTAAATGCGTTTTTAGCGCATGATTGTACATTTGAGCTGAATGTGTCAAAATCTTAAAAATTAACAGGTGCCCAAGCAATTTCATGCTAGAATCATCATCCGGATGCCAAAATAAACTAAATACAGCAAAAGATTTGAGTGCACAACGTTTGGTTTAGGTTTGACAGCCATAATCACCTTTTTATTGCTTTAAATGCGTTTTTAGCGCATGATTGTACATTTGAGCTGAATGTGTCAAAATCTTAAAAATTAACAGGTGCCCAAGCAATTTCATGCTAGAATCATCCGGATGCCAAAATAAACTAAATACAGCAAAAGATTTGAGTGCACAACGTTTGGTTTAGATTTGACAGCCATAATCAGCAATTGTGTACATTTGAGCTGAATGTGTCAAAATCTTAAAAATTAACAGGTGCCCAAGCAATTTCATGCTAGAATCATCATCCGGATGCCAAAATAAACTAAATACAGCAAAAGATTTGAGTGCACAACGTTTGGTTTAGGTTTGACAGCCATAATCACCTTTTTATTGCTTTAAATGCGTTTTTAGCGCATGATTGTACATTTGAGCTCAATGTGTCAAAATCTTAAAAATTAACAGGTGCCCAAGCAATTAAGTGCTAGAATCATCATCCGGATGCCAAAATAAACTAAATACAGCAAAAGATTTGAGTGCACAACGTTTGGTTTAGATTTGACAGCCATAATCAGCAATTGTGTACATTTGAGCTGAATGTGTCAAAATCTTAAAAATTAACAGGTGCCCAAACAATTTCATGCTAGAATCATCATCCGGATGCCAAAATAAACTAAATACAGCAAAAGATTTGAGTGCACAACGTTTGGTTTAGGTTTGACAGCCATAATCACCTTTTTATTGCTTTAAATGCGTTTTTAGCGCATGATTGTACATTTGAGCTGAATGTGTCAAAATCTTAAAAATTAACAGGTGCCCAAGCAATTTCATGCTAGAATCATCATCCGGATGCCAAAATAAACTAAATATAGCAAAAGATTTGAGTGCACAACGTTTGGTTTAGGTTTGACAGCCATAATCAGCAATTGTGTACATTTGAGCTGAATGTGTCAAAATCTTAAAAATTAACAGGTGCCCAAGCAATTTCATGCTAGAATCATCATCCGGATGCCAAAATAAACTAAATACAGCAAAAGATTTGAGTGCACAACGTTTGGTTTAGGTTTGACAGCCATAATCACCTTTTTATTGCTTTAAATGCGTTTTTAGCGCATGATTGTACATTTGAGCTCAATGTGTCAAAATCTTAAAAATTAACAGGTGCCCAAGCAATTTCATGCTAGAATCATCATCCGGATGCCAAAATAAACTAAATACAGCAAAAGATTTGAGTGCACAACGTTTGGTTTAGATTTGACAGCCATAATCAGCAATTGTGTACATTTGAGCTGAATGTGTCAAAATCTTAAAAATTAACAGGTGCCCAAGCAATTTCATGCTAGAATCATCATCCGGATGCCAAAATAAACGAAATACAGCAAAAGATTTGAGTGCACAACGTTTGGTTTAGGTTTGACAGCCATAATCACCTTTTTATTGCTTTAAATGCATTTTTAGCGCATGATTGTACATTTGAGCTCAATGTGTCAAAATCTTAAAAATTAACAGGTGCCCAAGCAATTTCATGCTAGAATCATCATCCGGATGCCAAAATAAACTAAATACAGCAAAAGATTTGAGTGCACAACGTTTGGTTTAGATTTGACAGCCATAATCAGCAATTGTGTACATTTGAGCTGAATGTGTCAAAATCTTAAAAATTAACAGGTGCCCAAGCAATTTCATGCTAGAATCATCATCCGGATGCCAAAATAAACTAAATACAGCAAAAGATTTGAGTGCACAACGTTTGGTTTAGGTTTGACAGCCATAATCACCTTTTTATTGCTTTAAATGCGTTTTTAGCGCATGATTGTACATTTGAGCTCAATGTGTCAAAATCTTAAAAATTAACAGGTGCCCAAGCAATTTCATGCTAGAATCATCATCCGGATGCCAAAATAAACTAAATACAGCAAAAGATTTGAGTGCACAACGTTTGGTTTAGGTTTGACAGCCATAATCACCTTTTTATTGCTTTAAATGCGTTTTTAGCGCATGATTGTACATTTGAGCTGAATGTGTCAAAATCTTAAAAATTAACAGGTGCCCAAGCAATTTCATGCTAGAATCATCATCCGGATGCCAAAATAAACTAAATACAGCAAAAGATTTGAGTGCACAACGTTTGGTTTAGATTTGACAGCCATAATCAGCAATTGTGTACATTTGAGCTGAATGTGTCAAAATCTTAAAAATTAACAGGTGCCCAAGCAATTTCATGCTAGAATCATCATCCGGATGCCAAAATAAACTAAATACAGCAAAAGATTTGAGTGCACAACGTTTGGTTTAGGTTTGACAGCCATAATCACCTTTTTATTGCTTAAAATGCGTTTTTAGCGCATGATTGTACATTTGAGCTGAATGTGTCAAAATCTTAAAAATTAACAGGTGCCCAAGCAATTAAGTGCTAGAATCATCATCCGGATGCCAAAATAAACTAAATACAGCAAAAGATTTGAGTGCACAACGTTTGGTTTAGATTTGACAGCCATAATCAGCAATTGTGTACATTTGAGCTGAATGTGTCAAAATCTTAAAAATTAACAGGTGCCCAAGCAATTTCATGCTAGAATCATCATCCGGATGCCAAAATAAACTAAATACAGCAAAAGATTTGAGTGCACAACGTTTGGTTTAGGTTTGACAGCCATAATCACCTTTTTATTGCTTTAAATGCGTTTTTAGCGCATGATTGTACATTTGAGCTGAATGTGTCAAAATCTTAAAAATTAACAGGTGCCCAAGCAATTTCATGCTAGAATCATCATCCGGATGCCAAAATAAACTAAATACAGCAAAAGATTTGAGTGCACAACGTTTGGTTTAGGTTTGACAGCCATAATCACCTTTTTATTGCTTTAAATGCGTTTTTAGCGCATGATTGTACATTTGAGCTGAATGTGTCAAAATCTTAAAAATTAACAGGTGCCCAAGCAATTTCATGCTAGAATCATCATCCGGATGCCAAAATAAACTAAATACAGCAAAAGATTTGAGTGCACAACGTTTGGTTTAGATTTGACAGCCATAATCAGCAATTGTGTACATTTGAGCTGAATGTGTCAAAATCTTAAAAATTAACAGGTGCCCAAGCAATTTCATGCTAGAATCATCATCCGGATGCCAAAATAAACTAAATACAGCAAAAGATTTGAGTGCACAACGTTTGGTTTAGGTTTGACAGCCATAATCACCTTTTTATTGCTTTAAATGCGTTTTTAGCGCATGATTGTACATTTGAGCTCAATGTGTCAAAATCTTAAAAATTAACAGGTGCCCAAGCAATTAAGTGCTAGAATCATCATCCGGATGCCAAAATAAACTAAATACAGCAAAAGATTTGAGTGCACAACGTTTGGTTTAGATTTGACAGCCATAATCAGCAATTGTGTACATTTGAGCTGAATGTGTCAAAATCTTAAAAATTAACAGGTGCCCAAACAATTTCATGCTAGAATCATCATCCGGATGCCAAAATAAACTAAATACAGCAAAAGATTTGAGTGCACAACGTTTGGTTTAGGTTTGACAGCCATAATCACCTTTTTATTGCTTTAAATGCGTTTTTAGCGCATGATTGTACATTTGAGCTGAATGTGTCAAAATCTTAAAAATTAACAGGTGCCCAAGCAATTTCATGCTAGAATCATCATCCGGATGCCAAAATAAACTAAATACAGCAAAAGATTTGAGTGCACAACGTTTGGTTTAGGTTTGACAGCCATAATCACCTTTTTATTGCTTTAAATGCGTTTTTAGCGCATGATTGTACATTTGAGCTGAATGTGTCAAAATCTTAAAAATTAACAGGTGCCCAAGCAATTTCATGCTAGAATCATCATCCGGATGCCAAAATAAACTAAATACAGCAAAAGATTTGAGTGCACAACGTTTGGTTTAGATTTGACAGCCATAATCAGCAATTGTGTACATTTGAGCTGAATGTGTCAAAATCTTAAAAATTAACAGGTGCCCAAGCAATTTCATGCTAGAATCATCATCCGGATGCCAAAATAAACTAAATACAGCAAAAGATTTGAGTGCACAACGTTTGGTTTAGGTTTGACAGCCATAATCACCTTTTTATTGCTTTAAATGCGTTTTTAGCGCATGATTGTACATTTCAGCTGAATGTGTCAAAATCTTAAAAATTGACAGGTGCCCAAGCAATTTCATGCTAGAATCATCATCCGGATGCCAAAATAAACTAAATACAGCAAAAGATTTGAGTGCACAACGTTTGGTTTAGATTTGACAGCCATAATCAGCAATTGTGTACATTTGAGCTGAATGTGTCAAAATCTTAAAAATTAACAGGTGCCCAAGCAATTTCATGCTAGAATCATCATCCGGATGCCAAAATAAACTAAATACAGCAAAAGATTTGAGTGCACAACGTTTGGTTTAGGTTTGACAGCCATAATCACCTTTTTATTGCTTTAAATGCGTTTTTAGCGCATGATTGTACATTTGAGCTGAATGTGTCAAAATCTTAAAAATTAACAGGTGCCCAAGCAATTTCATGCTAGAATCATCATCCGGATGCCAAAATAAACTAAATACAGCAAAAGATTTGAGTGCACAACGTTTGGTTTAGATTTGACAGCCATAATCAGCAATTGTGTACATTTGAGCTGAATGTGTCAAAATCTTAAAAATTAACAGGTGCCCAAGCAATTTCATGCTAGAATCATCATCCGGATGCCAAAATAAACTAAATACAGCAAAAGATTTGAGTGCACAACGTTTGGTTTAGGTTTGACAGCCATAATCACCTTTTTATTGCTTTAAATGCGTTTTTAGCGCATGATTGTACATTTGAGCTGAATGTGTCAAAATCTTAAAAATTAACAGGTGCCCAAGCAATTAAGTGCTAGAATCATCATCCGGATGCCAAAATAAACTAAATACAGCAAAAGATTTGAGTGCACAACGTTTGGTTTAGATTTGACAGCCATAATCAGCAATTGTGTACATTTGAGCTGAATGTGTCAAAATCTTAAAAATTAACAGGTGCCCAAGCAATTTCATGCTAGAATCATCATCCGGATGCCAAAATAAACTAAATACAGCAAAAGATTTGAGTGCACAACGTTTGGTTTAGGTTTGACAGCCATAATCACCTTTTTATTGCTTTAAATGCGTTTTTAGCGCATGATTGTACATTTGAGCTGAATGTGTCAAAATCTTAAAAATTAACAGGTGCCCAAGCAATTTCATGCTAGAATCATCATCCGGATGCCAAAATAAACTAAATACAGCAAAAGATTTGAGTGCACAACGTTTGGTTTAGGTTTGACAGCCATAATCACCTTTTTATTGCTTTAAATGCGTTTTTAGCGCATGATTGTACATTTGAGCTCAATGTGTCAAAATCTTAAAAATTAACAGGTGCCCAAGCAATTTCATGCTAGAATCATCATCCGGATGCCAAAATAAACTAAATACAGCAAAAGATTTGAGTGCACAACGTTTGGTTTAGATTTGACAGCCATAATCAGCAATTGTGTACATTTGAGCTGAATGTGTCAAAATCTTAAAAATTAACAGGTGCCCAAGCAATTTCATGCTAGAATCATCATCCGGATGCCAAAATAAACTAAATACAGCAAAAGATTTGAGTGCACAACGTTTGGTTTAGGTTTGACAGCCATAATCACCTTTTTATTGCTTTAAATGCGTTTTTAGCGCATGATTGTACATTTGAGCTCAATGTGTCAAAATCTTAAAAATTAACAGGTGCCCAAGCAATTAAGTGCTAGAATCATCATCCGGATGCCAAAATAAACTAAATACAGCAAAAGATTTGAGTGCACAACGTTTGGTTTAGATTTGACAGCCATAATCAGCAATTGTGTACATTTGAGCTGAATGTGTCAAAATCTTAAAAATTAACAGGTGCCCAAACAATTTCATGCTAGAATCATCATCCGGATGCCAAAATAAACTAAATACAGCAAAAGATTTGAGTGCACAACGTTTGGTTTAGGTTTGACAGCCATAATCACCTTTTTATTGCTTTAAATGCGTTTTTAGCGCATGATTGTACATTTGAGCTGAATGTGTCAAAATCTTAAAAATTAACAGGTGCCCAAGCAATTTCATGCTAGAATCATCATCCGGATGCCAAAATAAACTAAATACAGCAAAAGATTTGAGTGCACAACGTTTGGTTTAGATTTGACAGCCATAATCAGCAATTGTGTACATTTGAGCTGAATGTGTCAAAATCTTAAAAATTAACAGGTGCCCAAGCAATTTCATGCTAGAATCATCATCCGGATGCCAAAATAAACTAAATACAGCAAAAGATTTGAGTGCACAACGTTTGGTTTAGGTTTGACAGCCATAATCACCTTTTTATTGCTTTAAATGCGTTTTTAGCGCATGATTGTACATTTCAGCTGAATGTGTCAAAATCTTAAAAATTGACAGGTGCCCAAGCAATTTCATGCTAGAATCATCATCCGGATGCCAAAATAAACTAAATACAGCAAAAGATTTGAGTGCACAACGTTTGGTTTAGGTTTGACAGCCATAATCACCTTTTTATTGCTTTAAATGCGTTTTTAGCGCATGATTGTACATTTGAGCTGAATGTGTCAAAATCTTAAAAATTAACAGGTGCCCAAGCAATTAAGTGCTAGAATCATCATCCGGATGCCAAAATAAACTAAATACAGCAAAAGATTTGAGTGCACAACGTTTGGTTTAGATTTGACAGCCATAATCAGCAATTGTGTACATTTGAGCTGAATGTGTCAAAATCTTAAAAATTAACAGGTGCCCAAGCAATTTCATGCTAGAATCATCATCCGGATGCCAAAATAAACTAAATACAGCAAAAGATTTGAGTGCACAACGTTTGGTTTAGGTTTGACAGCCATAATCACCTTTTTATTGCTTTAAATGCGTTTTTAGCGCATGATTGTACATTTGAGCTGAATGTGTCAAAATCTTAAAAATTAACAGGTGCCCAAGCAATTTCATGCTAGAATCATCATCCGGATGCCAAAATAAACTAAATACAGCAAAAGATTTGAGTGCACAACGTTTGGTTTAGGTTTGACAGCCATAATCACCTTTTTATTGCTTTAAATGCGTTTTTAGCGCATGATTGTACATTTGAGCTGAATGTGTCAAAATCTTAAAAATTAACAGGTGCCCAAGCAATTTCATGCTAGAATCATCATCCGGATGCCAAAATAAACTAAATACAGCAAAAGATTTGAGTGCACAACGTTTGGTTTAGGTTTGACAGCCATAATCACCTTTTTATTGCTTTAAATGCGTTTTTAGCGCATGATTGTACATTTGAGCTGAATGTGTCAAAATCTTAAAAATTAACAGGTGCCCAGGCAATTTCATGCTAGAATCATCATCCGGATGCCAAAATAAACTAAATACAGCAAAAGATTTGAGTGCACAACGTTTGGTTTAGATTTGACAGCCATAATCAGCAATTGTGTACATTTGAGCTGAATGTGTCAAAATCTTAAAAATTAACAGGTGCCCAAGCAATTTCATGCTAGAATCATCATCCGGATGCCAAAATAAACTAAATACAGCAAAAGATTTGAGTGCACAACGTTTGGTTTAGGTTTGACAGCCATAATCACCTTTTTATTGCTTTAAATGCGTTTTTAGCGCATGATTGTACATTTGAGCTCAATGTGTCAAAATCTTAAAAATTAACAGGTGCCCAAGCAATTAAGTGCTAGAATCATCATCCGGATGCCAAAATAAACTAAATACAGCAAAAGATTTGAGTGCACAACGTTTGGTTTAGATTTGACAGCCATAATCAGCAATTGTGTACATTTGAGCTGAATGTGTCAAAATCTTAAAAATTAACAGGTGCCCAAACAATTTCATGCTAGAATCATCATCCGGATGCCAAAATAAACTAAATACAGCAAAAGATTTGAGTGCACAACGTTTGGTTTAGGTTTGACAGCCATAATCACCTTTTTATTGCTTTAAATGCGTTTTTAGCGCATGATTGTACATTTGAGCTGAATGTGTCAAAATCTTAAAAATTAACAGGTGCCCAAGCAATTTCATGCTAGAATCATCATCCGGATGCCAAAATAAACTAAATACAGCAAAAGATTTGAGTGCACAACGTTTGGTTTAGGTTTGACAGCCATAATCACCTTTTTATTGCTTTAAATGCGTTTTTAGCGCATGATTGTACATTTGAGCTCAATGTGTCAAAATCTTAAAAATTAACAGGTGCCCAAGCAATTTCATGCTAGAATCATCATCCGGATGCCAAAATAAACTAAATACAGCAAAAGATTTGAGTGCACAACGTTTGGTTTAGATTTGACAGCCATAATCAGCAATTGTGTACATTTGAGCTGAATGTGTCAAAATCTTAAAAATTAACAGGTGCCCAAGCAATTTCATGCTAGAATCATCATCCGGATGCCAAAATAAACTAAATACAGCAAAAGATTTGAGTGCACAACGTTTGGTTTAGGTTTGACAGCCATAATCACCTTTTTATTGCTTTAAATGCGTTTTTAGCGCATGATTGTACATTTCAGCTGAATGTGTCAAAATCTTAAAAATTGACAGGTGCCCAAGCAATTTCATGCTAGAATCATCATCCGGATGCCAAAATAAACTAAATACAGCAAAAGATTTGAGTGCACAACGTTTGGTTTAGATTTGACAGCCATAATCAGCAATTGTGTACATTTGAGCTGAATGTGTCAAAATCTTAAAAATTAACAGGTGCCCAAGCAATTTCATGCTAGAATCATCATCCGGATGCCAAAATAAACTAAATACAGCAAAAGATTTGAGTGCACAACGTTTGGTTTAGGTTTGACAGCCATAATCACCTTTTTATTGCTTTAAATGCGTTTTTAGCGCATGATTGTACATTTGAGCTGAATGTGTCAAAATCTTAAAAATTAACAGGTGCCCAAGCAATTTCATGCTAGAATCATCATCCGGATGCCAAAATAAACTAAATACAGCAAAAGATTTGAGTGCACAACGTTTGGTTTAGATTTGACAGCCATAATCAGCAATTGTGTACATTTGAGCTGAATGTGTCAAAATCTTAAAAATTAACAGGTGCCCAAGCAATTTCATGCTAGAATCATCATCCGGATGCCAAAATAAACTAAATACAGCAAAAGATTTGAGTGCACAACGTTTGGTTTAGGTTTGACAGCCATAATCACCTTTTTATTGCTTTAAATGCGTTTTTAGCGCATGATTGTACATTTGAGCTGAATGTGTCAAAATCTTAAAAATTAACAGGTGCCCAAGCAATTAAGTGCTAGAATCATCATCCGGATGCCAAAATAAACTAAATACAGCAAAAGATTTGAGTGCACAACGTTTGGTTTAGGTTTGACAGCCATAATCACCTTTTTATTGCTTTAAATGCGTTTTTAGCGCATGATTGTACATTTGAGCTGAATGTGTCAAAATCTTAAAAATTAACAGGTGCCCAAGCAATTTCATGCTAGAATCATCATCCGGATGCCAAAATAAACTAAATACAGCAAAAGATTTGAGTGCACAACGTTTGGTTTAGGTTTGACAGCCATAATCACCTTTTTATTGCTTTAAATGCGTTTTTAGCGCATGATTGTACATTTGAGCTGAATGTGTCAAAATCTTAAAAATTAACAGGTGCCCAGGCAATTTCATGCTAGAATCATCATCCGGATGCCAAAATAAACTAAATACAGCAAAAGATTTGAGTGCACAACGTTTGGTTTAGATTTGACAGCCATAATCAGCAATTGTGTACATTTGAGCTGAATGTGTCAAAATCTTAAAAATTAACAGGTGCCCAAGCAATTTCATGCTAGAATCATCATCCGGATGCCAAAATAAACTAAATACAGCAAAAGATTTGAGTGCACAACGTTTGGTTTAGGTTTGACAGCCATAATCACCTTTTTATTGCTTTAAATGCGTTTTTAGCGCATGATTGTACATTTGAGCTCAATGTGTCAAAATCTTAAAAATTAACAGGTGCCCAAGCAATTAAGTGCTAGAATCATCATCCGGATGCCAAAATAAACTAAATACAGCAAAAGATTTGAGTGCACAACGTTTGGTTTAGATTTGACAGCCATAATCAGCAATTGTGTACATTTGAGCTGAATGTGTCAAAATCTTAAAAATTAACAGGTGCCCAAACAATTTCATGCTAGAATCATCATCCGGATGCCAAAATAAACTAAATACAGCAAAAGATTTGAGTGCACAACGTTTGGTTTAGGTTTGACAGCCATAATCACCTTTTTATTGCTTTAAATGCGTTTTTAGCGCATGATTGTACATTTGAGCTGAATGTGTCAAAATCTTAAAAATTAACAGGTGCCCAAGCAATTTCATGCTAGAATCATCATCCGGATGCCAAAATAAACTAAATACAGCAAAAGATTTGAGTGCACAACGTTTGGTTTAGGTTTGACAGCCATAATCACCTTTTTATTGCTTTAAATGCGTTTTTAGCGCATGATTGTACATTTGAGCTCAATGTGTCAAAATCTTAAAAATTAACAGGTGCCCAAGCAATTTCATGCTAGAATCATCATCCGGATGCCAAAATAAACTAAATACAGCAAAAGATTTGAGTGCACAACGTTTGGTTTAGATTTGACAGCCATAATCAGCAATTGTGTACATTTGAGCTGAATGTGTCAAAATCTTAAAAATTAACAGGTGCCCAAGCAATTTCATGCTAGAATCATCATCCGGATGCCAAAATAAACTAAATACAGCAAAAGATTTGAGTGCACAACGTTTGGTTTAGGTTTGACAGCCATAATCACCTTTTTATTGCTTTAAATGCGTTTTTAGCGCATGATTGTACATTTCAGCTGAATGTGTCAAAATCTTAAAAATTGACAGGTGCCCAAGCAATTTCATGCTAGAATCATCATCCGGATGCCAAAATAAACTAAATACAGCAAAAGATTTGAGTGCACAACGTTTGGTTTAGATTTGACAGCCATAATCAGCAATTGTGTACATTTGAGCTGAA
The DNA here is from genome assembly GCF_051991245.1 of Festucalex cinctus. Classification (NCBI taxonomy): domain Eukaryota; kingdom Metazoa; phylum Chordata; class Actinopteri; order Syngnathiformes; family Syngnathidae; genus Festucalex; species Festucalex cinctus. Next base: position 78,071 of record NW_027520343.1, read on the forward strand.
TGTGTCAAAATCTTAAAAATTAACAGGTGCCCAAGCAATTTCATGCTAGAATCATCATCCGGATGCCAAAATAAACTAAATACAGCAAAAGATTTGAGTGCACAACGTTTGGTTTAGGTTTGACAGCCATAATCACCTTTTTATTGCTTTAAATGCGTTTTTAGCGCATGATTGTACATTTGAGCTGAATGTGTCAAAATCTTAAAAATTAACAGGTGCCCAAGCAATTTCATGCTAGAATCATCATCCGGATGCCAAAATAAACTAAATACAGCAAAAGATTTGAGTGCACAACGTTTGGTTTAGATTTGACAGCCATAATCAGCAATTGTGTACATTTGAGCTGAATGTGTCAAAATCTTAAAAATTAACAGGTGCCCAAGCAATTTCATGCTAGAATCATCATCCGGATGCCAAAATAAACTAAATACAGCAAAAGATTTGAGTGCACAACGTTTGGTTTAGGTTTGACAGCCATAATCACCTTTTTATTGCTTTAAATGCGTTTTTAGCGCATGATTGTACATTTGAGCTGAATGTGTCAAAATCTTAAAAATTAACAGGTGCCCAAGCAATTAAGTGCTAGAATCATCATCCGGATGCCAAAATAAACTAAATACAGCAAAAGATTTGAGTGCACAACGTTTGGTTTAGATTTGACAGCCATAATCAGCAATTGTGTACATTTGAGCTGAATGTGTCAAAATCTTAAAAATTAACAGGTGCCCAAGCAATTTCATGCTAGAATCATCATCCGGATGCCAAAATAAACTAAATACAGCAAAAGATTTGAGTGCACAACGTTTGGTTTAGGTTTGACAGCCATAATCACCTTTTTATTGCTTTAAATGCGTTTTTAGCGCATGATTGTACATTTGAGCTGAATGTGTCAAAATCTTAAAAATTAACAGGTGCCCAAGCAATTTCATGCTAGAATCATCATCCGGATGCCAAAATAAACTAAATACAGCAAAAGATTTGAGTGCACAACGTTTGGTTTAGGTTTGACAGCCATAATCACCTTTTTATTGCTTTAAATGCGTTTTTAGCGCATGATTGTACATTTGAGCTGAATGTGTCAAAATCTTAAAAATTAACAGGTGCCCAAGCAATTTCATGCTAGAATCATCATCCGGATGCCAAAATAAACTAAATACAGCAAAAGATTTGAGTGCACAACGTTTGGTTTAGATTTGACAGCCATAATCAGCAATTGTGTACATTTGAGCTGAATGTGTCAAAATCTTAAAAATTAACAGGTGCCCAAGCAATTTCATGCTAGAATCATCATCCGGATGCCAAAATAAACTAAATACAGCAAAAGATTTGAGTGCACAACGTTTGGTTTAGGTTTGACAGCCATAATCACCTTTTTATTGCTTTAAATGCGTTTTTAGCGCATGATTGTACATTTGAGCTCAATGTGTCAAAATCTTAAAAATTAACAGGTGCCCAAGCAATTAAGTGCTAGAATCATCATCCGGATGCCAAAATAAACTAAATACAGCAAAAGATTTGAGTGCACAACGTTTGGTTTAGATTTGACAGCCATAATCAGCAATTGTGTACATTTGAGCTGAATGTGTCAAAATCTTAAAAATTAACAGGTGCCCAAACAATTTCATGCTAGAATCATCATCCGGATGCCAAAATAAACTAAATACAGCAAAAGATTTGAGTGCACAACGTTTGGTTTAGGTTTGACAGCCATAATCACCTTTTTATTGCTTTAAATGCGTTTTTAGCGCATGATTGTACATTTGAGCTGAATGTGTCAAAATCTTAAAAATTAACAGGTGCCCAAGCAATTTCATGCTAGAATCATCATCCGGATGCCAAAATAAACTAAATACAGCAAAAGATTTGAGTGCACAACGTTTGGTTTAGGTTTGACAGCCATAATCACCTTTTTATTGCTTTAAATGCGTTTTTAGCGCATGATTGTACATTTGAGCTGAATGTGTCAAAATCTTAAAAATTAACAGGTGCCCAAGCAATTTCATGCTGGAATCATCATCCGGATGCCAAAATAAACTAAATACAGCAAAAGATTTGAGTGCACAACGTTTGGTTTAGATTTGACAGCCATAATCAGCAATTGTGTACATTTGAGCTGAATGTGTCAAAATCTTAAAAATTAACAGGTGCCCAAGCAATTTCATGCTAGAATCATCATCCGGATGCCAAAATAAACTAAATACAGCAAAAGATTTGAGTGCACAACGTTTGGTTTAGGTTTGACAGCCATAATCACCTTTTTATTGCTTTAAATGCGTTTTTAGCGCATGATTGTACATTTCAGCTGAATGTGTCAAAATCTTAAAAATTGACAGGTGCCCAAGCAATTTCATGCTAGAATCATCATCCGGATGCCAAAATAAACTAAATACAGCAAAAGATTTGAGTGCACAACGTTTGGTTTAGGTTTGACAGCCATAATCACCTTTTTATTGCTTTAAATGCGTTTTTAGCGCATGATTGTACATTTGAGCTGAATGTGTCAAAATCTTAAAAATTAACAGGTGCCCAAGCAATTTCATGCTAGAATCATCATCCGGATGCCAAAATAAACTAAATACAGCAAAAGATTTGAGTGCACAACGTTTGGTTTAGATTTGACAGCCATAATCAGCAATTGTGTACATTTGAGCTGAATGTGTCAAAATCTTAAAATTTAACAGGTGCCCAAGCAATTTCATGCTAGAATCATCATCCGGATGCCAAAATAAACTAAATACAGCAAAAGATTTGAGTGCACAACGTTTGGTTTAGGTTTGACAGCCATAATCACCTTTTTATTGCTTTAAATGCGTTTTTAGCGCATGATTGTACATTTGAGCTCAATGTGTCAAAATCTTAAAAATTAACAGGTGCCCAAGCAATTAAGTGCTAGAATCATCATCCGGATGCCAAAATAAACTAAATACAGCAAAAGATTTGAGTGCACAACGTTTGGTTTAGATTTGACAGCCATAATCAGCAATTGTGTACATTTGAGCTGAATGTGTCAAAATCTTAAAAATTAACAGGTGCCCAAACAATTTCATGCTAGAATCATCATCCGGATGCCAAAATAAACTAAATACAGCAAAAGATTTGAGTGCACAACGTTTGGTTTAGGTTTGACAGCCATAATCACCTTTTTATTGCTTTAAATGCGTTTTTAGCGCATGATTGTACATTTGAGCTGAATGTGTCAAAATCTTAAAAATTAACAGGTGCCCAAGCAATTTCATGCTAGAATCATCATCCGGATGCCAAAATAAACTAAATACAGCAAAAGATTTGAGTGCACAACGTTTGGTTTAGGTTTGACAGCCATAATCACCTTTTTATTGCTTTAAATGCGTTTTTAGCGCATGATTGTACATTTGAGCTGAATGTGTCAAAATCTTAAAAATTAACAGGTGCCCAAGCAATTTCATGCTAGAATCATCATCCGGATGCCAAAATAAACTAAATACAGCAAAAGATTTGAGTGCACAACGTTTGGTTTAGGTTTGACAGCCATAATCACCTTTTTATTGCTTTAAATGCGTTTTTAGCGCATGATTGTACATTTGAGCTGAATGTGTCAAAATCTTAAAAATTAACAGGTGCCCAAGCAATTTCATGCTAGAATCATCATCCGGATGCCAAAATAAACTAAATACAGCAAAAGATTTGAGTGCACAACGTTTGGTTTAGATTTGACAGCCATAATCAGCAATTGTGTACATTTGAGCTGAATGTGTCAAAATCTTAAAATTTAACAGGTGCCCAAGCAATTTCATGCTAGAATCATCATCCGGATGCCAAAATAAACTAAATACAGCAAAAGATTTGAGTGCACAACGTTTGGTTTAGGTTTGACAGCCATAATCACCTTTTTATTGCTTTAAATGCGTTTTTAGCGCATGATTGTACATTTGAGCTCAATGTGTCAAAATCTTAAAAATTAACAGGTGCCCAAGCAATTAAGTGCTAGAATCATCATCCGGATGCCAAAATAAACTAAATACAGCAAAAGATTTGAGTGCACAACGTTTGGTTTAGATTTGACAGCCATAATCAGCAATTGTGTACATTTGAGCTGAATGTGTCAAAATCTTAAAAATTAACAGGTGCCCAAACAATTTCATGCTAGAATCATCATCCGGATGCCAAAATAAACTAAATACAGCAAAAGATTTGAGTGCACAACGTTTGGTTTAGGTTTGACAGCCATAATCACCTTTTTATTGCTTTAAATGCGTTTTTAGCGCATGATTGTACATTTGAGCTGAATGTGTCAAAATCTTAAAAATTAACAGGTGCCCAAGCAATTTCATGCTAGAATCATCATCCGGATGCCAAAATAAACTAAATACAGCAAAAGATTTGAGTGCACAACGTTTGGTTTAGGTTTGACAGCCATAATCACCTTTTTATTGCTTTAAATGCGTTTTTAGCGCATGATTGTACATTTGAGCTGAATGTGTCAAAATCTTAAAAATTAACAGGTGCCCAAGCAATTTCATGCTAGAATCATCATCCGGATGCCAAAATAAACTAAATACAGCAAAAGATTTGAGTGCACAACGTTTGGTTTAGATTTGACAGCCATAATCAGCAATTGTGTACATTTGAGCTGAATGTGTCAAAATCTTAAAAATTAACAGGTGCCCAAGCAATTTCATGCTAGAATCATCATCCGGATGCCAAAATAAACTAAATACAGCAAAAGATTTGAGTGCACAACGTTTGGTTTAGGTTTGACAGCCATAATCACCTTTTTATTGCTTTAAATGCGTTTTTAGCGCATGATTGTACATTTGAGCTCAATGTGTCAAAATCTTAAAAATTAACAGGTGCCCAAGCAATTAAGTGCTAGAATCATCATCCGGATGCCAAAATAAACTAAATACAGCAAAAGATTTGAGTGCACAACGTTTGGTTTAGATTTGACAGCCATAATCAGCAATTGTGTACATTTGAGCTGAATGTGTCAAAATCTTAAAAATTAACAGGTGCCCAAACAATTTCATGCTAGAATCATCATCCGGATGCCAAAATAAACTAAATACAGCAAAAGATTTGAGTGCACAACGTTTGGTTTAGGTTTGACAGCCATAATCACCTTTTTATTGCTTTAAATGCGTTTTTAGCGCATGATTGTACATTTGAGCTGAATGTGTCAAAATCTTAAAAATTAACAGGTGCCCAAGCAATTTCATGCTAGAATCATCATCCGGATGCCAAAATAAACTAAATATAGCAAAAGATTTGAGTGCACAACGTTTGGTTTAGGTTTGACAGCCATAATCAGCAATTGTGTACATTTGAGCTGAATGTGTCAAAATCTTAAAAATTAACAGGTGCCCAAGCAATTTCATGCTAGAATCATCATCCGGATGCCAAAATAAACTAAATACAGCAAAAGATTTGAGTGCACAACGTTTGGTTTAGATTTGACAGCCATAATCAGCAATTGTGTACATTTGAGCTGAATGTGTCAAAATCTTAAAAATTAACAGGTGCCCAAGCAATTTCATGCTAGAATCATCATCCGGATGCCAAAATAAACTAAATACAGCAAAAGATTTGAGTGCACAACGTTTGGTTTAGGTTTGACAGCCATAATCACCTTTTTATTGCTTTAAATGCGTTTTTAGCGCATGATTGTACATTTCAGCTGAATGTGTCAAAATCTTAAAAATTGACAGGTGCCCAAGCAATTTCATGCTAGAATCATCATCCGGATGCCAAAATAAACTAAATACAGCAAAAGATTTGAGTGCACGTTTGGTTTAGGTTTGACAGCCATAATCACCTTTTTATTGCTTTAAATGCGTTTTTAGCGCATGATTGTACATTTGAGCTGAATGTGTCAAAATCTTAAAAATTAACAGGTGCCCAAGCAATTTCATGCTAGAATCATCATCCGGATGCCAAAATAAACTAAATACAGCAAAAGATTTGAGTGCACAACGTTTGGTTTAGATTTGACAGCCATAATCAGCAATTGTGTACATTTGAGCTGAATGTGTCAAAATCTTAAAAATTAACAGGTACCCAAGCAATTTCATGCTAGAATCATCATCCGGATGCCAAAATAAACTAAATACAGCAAAAGATTTGAGTGCACAACGTTTGGTTTAGGTTTGACAGCCATAATCACCTTTTTATTGCTTTAAATGCGTTTTTAGCGCATGATTGTACATTTGAGCTCAATGTGTCAAAATCTTAAAAATTAACAGGTGCCCAAGCAATTTCATGCTAGAATCATCATCCGGATGCCAAAATAAACTAAATACAGCAAAAGATTTGAGTGCACAACGTTTGGTTTAGATTTGACAGCCATAATCAGCAATTGTGTACATTTGAGCTGAATGTGTCAAAATCTTAAAAATTAACAGGTGCCCAAGCAATTTCATGCTAGAATCATCATCCGGATGCCAAAATAAACTAAATACAGCAAAAGATTTGAGTGCACAACGTTTGGTTTAGGTTTGACAGCCATAATCACCTTTTTATTGCTTTAAATGCGTTTTTAGCGCATGATTGTACATTTGAGCTCAATGTGTCAAAATCTTAAAAATTAACAGGTGCCCAAGCAATTTCATGCTAGAATCATCATCCGGATGCCAAAATAAACTAAATACAGCAAAAGATTTGAGTGCACAACGTTTGGTTTAGATTTGACAGCCATAATCAGCAATTGTGTACATTTGAGCTGAATGTGTCAAAATCTTAAAAATTAACAGGTGCCCAAGCAATTTCATGCTAGAATCATCATCCGGATGCCAAAATAAACTAAATACAGCAAAAGATTTGAGTGCACAACGTTTGGTTTAGGTTTGACAGCCATAATCACCTTTTTATTGCTTTAAATGCGTTTTTAGCGCATGATTGTACATTTGAGCTCAATGTGTCAAAATCTTAAAAATTAACAGGTGCCCAAGCAATTTCATGCTAGAATCATCATCCGGATGCCAAAATAAACTAAATACAGCAAAAGATTTGAGTGCACAACGTTTGGTTTAGATTTGACAGCCATAATCAGCAATTGTGTACATTTGAGCTGAATGTGTCAAAATCTTAAAAATTAACAGGTGCCCAAGCAATTTCATGCTAGAATCATCATCCGGATGCCAAAATAAACTAAATACAGCAAAAGATTTGAGTGCACAACGTTTGGTTTAGGTTTGACAGCCATAATCACCTTTTTATTGCTTTAAATGCGTTTTTAGCGCTTGATTGTACATTTGAGCTCAATGTGTCAAAATCTTAAAAATTAACAGGTGCCCAAGCAATTAAGTGCTAGAATCATCATCCGGATGCCAAAATAAACTAAATACAGCAAAAGATTTGAGTGCACAACGTTTGGTTTAGATTTGACAGCCATAATCAGCAATTGTGTACATTTGAGCTGAATGTGTCAAAATCTTAAAAATTAACAGGTGCCCAAACAATTTCATGCTAGAATCATCATCCGGATGCCAAAATAAACTAAATACAGCAAAAGATTTGAGTGCACAACGTTTGGTTTAGGTTTGACAGCCATAATCACCTTTTTATTGCTTTAAATGCGTTTTTAGCGCATGATTGTACATTTGAGCTGAATGTGTCAAAATCTTAAAAATTAACAGGTGCCCAAGCAATTTCATGCTAGAATCATCATCCGGATGCCAAAATAAACTAAATATAGCAAAAGATTTGAGTGCACAACGTTTGGTTTAGGTTTGACAGCCATAATCAGCAATTGTGTACATTTGAGCTGAATGTGTCAAAATCTTAAAAATTAACAGGTGCCCAAGCAATTTCATGCTAGAATCATCATCCGGATGCCAAAATAAACTAAATACAGCAAAAGATTTGAGTGCACAACGTTTGGTTTAGGTTTGACAGCCATAATCACCTTTTTATTGCTTTAAATGCGTTTTTAGCGCATGATTGTACATTTGAGCTCAATGTGTCAAAATCTTAAAAATTAACAGGTGCCCAAGCAATTTCATGCTAGAATCATCATCCGGATGCCAAAATAAACTAAATACAGCAAAAGATTTGAGTGCACAACGTTTGGTTTAGATTTGACAGCCATAATCAGCAATTGTGTACATTTGAGCTGAATGTGTCAAAATCTTAAAAATTAACAGGTGCCCAAGCAATTTCATGCTAGAATCATCATCCGGATGCCAAAATAAACTAAATACAGCAAAAGATTTGAGTGCACAACGTTTGGTTTAGGTTTGACAGCCATAATCACCTTTTTATTGCTTTAAATGCGTTTTTAGCGCATGATTGTACATTTGAGCTGAATGTGTCAAAATCTTAAAAATTAACAGGTGCCCAAGCAATTTCATGCTAGAATCATCATCCGGATGCCAAAATAAACTAAATACAGCAAAAGATTTGAGTGCACAACGTTTGGTTTAGGTTTGACAGCCATAATCACCTTTTTATTGCTTTAAATGCGTTTTTAGCGCATGATTGTACATTTGAGCTGAATGTGTCAAAATCTTAAAAATTAACAGGTGCCCAAGCAATTTCATGCTAGAATCATCATCCGGATGCCAAAATAAACTAAATACAGCAAAAGATTTGAGTGCACAACGTTTGGTTTAGATTTGACAGCCATAATCAGCAATTGTGTACATTTGAGCTGAATGTGTCAAAATCTTAAAAATTAACAGGTGCCCAAGCAATTTCATGCTAGAATCATCATCCGGATGCCAAAATAAACTAAATACAGCAAAAGATTTGAGTGCACAACGTTTGGTTTAGGTTTGACAGCCATAATCACCTTTTTATTGCTTTAAATGCGTTTTTAGCGCATGATTGTACATTTCAGCTGAATGTGTCAAAATCTTAAAAATTGACAGGTGCCCAAGCAATTTCATGCTAGAATCATCATCCGGATGCCAAAATAAACTAAATACAGCAAAAGATTTGAGTGCACAACGTTTGGTTTAGGTTTGACAGCCATAATCACCTTTTTATTGCTTTAAATGCGTTTTTAGCGCATGATTGTACATTTGAGCTCAATGTGTCAAAATCTTAAAAATTAACAGGTGCCCAAGCAATTTCATGCTAGAATCATCATCCGGATGCCAAAATAAACTAAATACAGCAAAAGATTTGAGTGCACAACGTTTGGTTTAGATTTGACAGCCATAATCAGCAATTGTGTACATTTGAGCTGAATGTGTCAAAATCTTAAAAATTAACAGGTGCCCAAGCAATTTCATGCTAGAATCATCATCCGGATGCCAAAATAAACTAAATACAGCAAAAGATTTGAGTGCACAACGTTTGGTTTAGATTTGACAGCCATAATCAGCAATTGTGTACATTTGAGCTGAATGTGTCAAAATCTTAAAAATTAACAGGTGCCCAAACAATTTCATGCTAGAATCATCATCCGGATGCCAAAATAAACTAAATACAGCAAAAGATTTGAGTGCACAACGTTTGGTTTAGGTTTGACAGCCATAATCACCTTTTTATTGCTTTAAATGCGTTTTTAGCGCATGATTGTACATTTGAGCTGAATGTGTCAAAATCTTAAAAATTAACAGGTGCCCAAGCAATTTCATGCTAGAATCATCATCCGGATGCCAAAATAAACTAAATATAGCAAAAGATTTGAGTGCACAACGTTTGGTTTAGGTTTGACAGCCATAATCAGCAATTGTGTACATTTGAGCTGAATGTGTCAAAATCTTAAAAATTAACAGGTGCCCAAGCAATTTCATGCTAGAATCATCATCCGGATGCCAAAATAAACTAAATACAGCAAAAGATTTGAGTGCACAACGTTTGGTTTAGGTTTGACAGCCATAATCACCTTTTTATTGCTTTAAATGCGTTTTTAGCGCATGATTGTACATTTGAGCTCAATGTGTCAAAATCTTAAAAATTAACAGGTGCCCAAGCAATTTCATGCTAGAATCATCATCCGGATGCCAAAATAAACTAAATACAGCAAAAGATTTGAGTGCACAACGTTTGGTTTAGATTTGACAGCCATAATCAGCAATTGTGTACATTTGAGCTGAATGTGTCAAAATCTTAAAAATTAACAGGTGCCCAAGCAATTTCATGCTAGAATCATCATCCGGATGCCAAAATAAACTAAATACAGCAAAAGATTTGAGTGCACAACGTTTGGTTTAGGTTTGACAGCCATAATCACCTTTTTATTGCTTTAAATGCGTTTTTAGCGCATGATTGTACATTTGAGCTGAATGTGTCAAAATCTTAAAAATTAACAGGTGCCCAAGCAATTTCATGCTAGAATCATCATCCGGATGCCAAAATAAACTAAATACAGCAAAAGATTTGAGTGCACAACGTTTGGTTTAGATTTGACAGCCATAATCAGCAATTGTGTACATTTGAGCTGAATGTGTCAAAATCTTAAAAATTAACAGGTGCCCAAGCAATTTCATGCTAGAATCATCATCCGGATGCCAAAATAAACTAAATACAGCAAAAGATTTGAGTGCACAACGTTTGGTTTAGGTTTGACAGCCATAATCACCTTTTTATTGCTTTAAATGCGTTTTTAGCGCATGATTGTACATTTGAGCTCAATGTGTCAAAATCTTAAAAATTAACAGGTGCCCAAGCAATTTCATGCTAGAATCATCATCCGGATGCCAAAATAAACTAAATACAGCAAAAGATTTGAGTGCACAACGTTTGGTTTAGATTTGACAGCCATAATCAGCAATTGTGTACATTTGAGCTGAATGTGTCAAAATCTTAAAAATTAACAGGTGCCCAAGCAATTTCATGCTAGAATCATCATCCGGATGCCAAAATAAATAAATACAGCAAAAGATTTGAGTGCACAACGTTTGGTTTAGGTTTGACAGCCATAATCACCTTTTTATTGCTTTAAATGCGTTTTTAGCGCATGATTGTACATTTGAGCTCAATGTGTCAAAATCTTAAAAATTAACAGGTGCCCAAGCAATTTCATGCTAGAATCATCATCCGGATGCCAAAATAAACTAAATACAGCAAAAGATTTGAGTGCACAACGTTTGGTTTAGATTTGACAGCCATAATCAGCAATTGTGTACATTTGAGCTGAATGTGTCAAAATCTTAAAAATTAACAGGTGCCCAAGCAATTTCATGCTAGAATCATCATCCGGATGCCAAAATAAACTAAATACAGCAAAAGATTTGAGTGCACAACGTTTGGTTTAGGTTTGACAGCCATAATCACCTTTTTATTGCTTTAAATGCGTTTTTAGCGCATGATTGTACATTTGAGCTCAATGTGTCAAAATCTTAAAAATTAACAGGTGCCCAAGCAATTAAGTGCTAGAATCATCATCCGGATGCCAAAATAAACTAAATACAGCAAAAGATTTGAGTGCACAACGTTTGGTTTAGATTTGACAGCCATAATCAGCAATTGTGTACATTTGAGCTGAATGTGTCAAAATCTTAAAAATTAACAGGTGCCCAAGCAATTTCATGCTAGAATCATCATCCGGATGCCAAAATAAATAAATACAGCAAAAGATTTGAGTGCACAACGTTTGGTTTAGGTTTGACAGCCATAATCACCTTTTTATTGCTTTAAATGCGTTTTTAGCGCATGATTGTACATTTGAGCTCAATGTGTCAAAATCTTAAAAATTAACAGGTGCCCAAGCAATTTCATGCTAGAATCATCATCCGGATGCCAAAATAAACTAAATACAGCAAAAGATTTGAGTGCACAACGTTTGGTTTAGATTTGACAGCCATAATCAGCAATTGTGTACATTTGAGCTGAATGTGTCAAAATCTTAAAAATTAACAGGTGCCCAAGCAATTTCATGCTAGAATCATCATCCGGATGCCAAAATAAACTAAATACAGCAAAAGATTTGAGTGCACAACGTTTGGTTTAGGTTTGACAGCCATAATCACCTTTTTATTGCTTTAAATGCGTTTTTAGCGCATGATTGTACATTTGAGCTCAATGTGTCAAAATCTTAAAAATTAACAGGTGCCCAAGCAATTAAGTGCTAGAATCATCATCCGGATGCCAAAATAAACTAAATACAGCAAAAGATTTGAGTGCACAACGTTTGGTTTAGATTTGACAGCCATAATCAGCAATTGTGTACATTTGAGCTGAATGTGTCAAAATCTTAAAAATTAACAGGTGCCCAAGCAATTTCATGCTAGAATCATCATCCGGATGCCAAAATAAATAAATACAGCAAAAGATTTGAGTGCACAACGTTTGGTTTAGGTTTGACAGCCATAATCACCTTTTTATTGCTTTAAATGCGTTTTTAGCGCATGATTGTACATTTGAGCTGAATGTGTCAAAATCTTAAAAATTAACAGGTGCCCAAGCAATTTCATGCTAGAATCATCATCCGGATGCCAAAATAAACTAAATACAGCAAAAGATTTGAGTGCACAACGTTTGGTTTAGATTTGACAGCCATAATCAGCAATTGTGTACATTTGAGCTGAATGTGTCAAAATCTTAAAAATTAACAGGTGCCCAAGCAATTTCATGCTAGAATCATCATCCGGATGCCAAAATAAACTAAATACAGCAAAAGATTTGAGTGCACAACGTTTGGTTTAGGTTTGACAGCCATAATCACCTTTTTATTGCTTTAAATGCGTTTTTAGCGCATGATTGTACATTTGAGCTCAATGTGTCAAAATCTTAAAAATTAACAGGTGCCCAAGCAATTTCATGCTAGAATCATCATCCGGATGCCAAAATAAACTAAATACAGCAAAAGATTTGAGTGCACAACGTTTGGTTTAGATTTGACAGCCATAATCAGCAATTGTGTACATTTGAGCTGAATGTGTCAAAATCTTAAAAATTAACAGGTGCCCAAGCAATTTCATGCTAGAATCATCATCCGGATGCCAAAATAAACTAAATACAGCAAAAGATTTGAGTGCACAACGTTTGGTTTAGGTTTGACAGCCATAATCACCTTTTTATTGCTTTAAATGCGTTTTTAGCGCATGATTGTACATTTGAGCTCAATGTGTCAAAATCTTAAAAATTAACAGGTGCCCAAGCAATTAAGTGCTAGAATCATCATCCGGATGCCAAAATAAACTAAATACAGCAAAAGATTTGAGTGCACAACGTTTGGTTTAGATTTGACAGCCATAATCAGCAATTGTGTACATTTGAGCTGAATGTGTCAAAATCTTAAAAATTAACAGGTGCCCAAACAATTTCATGCTAGAATCATCATCCGGATGCCAAAATAAACTAAATACAGCAAAAGATTTGAGTGCACAACGTTTGGTTTAGGTTTGACAGCCATAATCACCTTTTTATTGCTTTAAATGCGTTTTTAGCGCATGATTGTACATTTGAGCTGAATGTGTCAAAATCTTAAAAATTAACAGGTGCCCAAGCAATTTCATGCTAGAATCATCATCCGGATGCCAAAATAAACTAAATACAGCAAAAGATTTGAGTGCACAACGTTTGGTTTAGATTTGACAGCCATAATCAGCAATTGTGTACATTTGAGCTGAATGTGTCAAAATCTTAAAAATTAACAGGTGCCCAAGCAATTTCATGCTAGAATCATCATCCGGATGCCAAAATAAACTAAATACAGCAAAAGATTTGAGTGCACAACGTTTGGTTTAGGTTTGACAGCCATAATCACCTTTTTATTGCTTTAAATGCGTTTTTAGCGCATGATTGTACATTTGAGCTGAATGTGTCAAAATCTTAAAAATTAACAGGTGCCCAAGCAATTAAGTGCTAGAATCATCATCCGGATGCCAAAATAAACTAAATACAGCAAAAGATTTGAGTGCACAACGTTTGGTTTAGATTTGACAGCCATAATCAGCAATTGTGTACATTTGAGCTGAATGTGTCAAAATCTTAAAAATTAACAGGTGCCCAAGCAATTTCATGCTAGAATCATCATCCGGATGCCAAAATAAACTAAATACAGCAAAAGATTTGAGTGCACAACGTTTGGTTTAGGTTTGACAGCCATAATCACCTTTTTATTGCTTTAAATGCGTTTTTAGCGCATGATTGTACATTTCAGCTGAATGTGTCAAAATCTTAAAAATTGACAGGTGCCCAAGCAATTTCATGCTAGAATCATCATCCGGATGCCAAAATAAACTAAATACAGCAAAAGATTTGAGTGCACAACGTTTGGTTTAGATTTGACAGCCATAATCAGCAATTGTGTACATTTGAGCTGAATGTGTCAAAATCTTAAAAATTAACAGGTGCCCAAGCAATTTCATGCTAGAATCATCATCCGGATGCCAAAATAAACTAAATACAGCAAAAGATTTGAGTGCACAACGTTTGGTTTAGGTTTGACAGCCATAATCACCTTTTTATTGCTTTAAATGCGTTTTTAGCGCATGATTGTACATTTGAGCTCAATGTGTCAAAATCTTAAAAATTAACAGGTGCCCAAGCAATTAAGTGCTAGAATCATCATCCGGATGCCAAAATAAACTAAATACAGCAAAAGATTTGAGTGCACAACGTTTGGTTTAGATTTGACAGCCATAATCAGCAATTGTGTACATTTGAGCTGAATGTGTCAAAATCTTAAAAATTAACAGGTGCCCAAACAATTTCATGCTAGAATCATCATCCGGATGCCAAAATAAACTAAATACAGCAAAAGATTTGAGTGCACAACGTTTGGTTTAGGTTTGACAGCCATAATCACCTTTTTATTGCTTTAAATGCGTTTTTAGCGCATGATTGTACATTTGAGCTGAATGTGTCAAAATCTTAAAAATTAACAGGTGCCCAAGCAATTTCATGCTAGAATCATCATCCGGATGCCAAAATAAACTAAATATAGCAAAAGATTTGAGTGCACAACGTTTGGTTTAGGTTTGACAGCCATAATCAGCAATTGTGTACATTTGAGCTGAATGTGTCAAAATCTTAAAAATTAACAGGTGCCCAAGCAATTTCATGCTAGAATCATCATCCGGATGCCAAAATAAACTAAATACAGCAAAAGATTTGAGTGCACAACGTTTGGTTTAGGTTTGACAGCCATAATCACCTTTTTATTGCTTTAAATGCGTTTTTAGCGCATGATTGTACATTTGAGCTCAATGTGTCAAAATCTTAAAAATTAACAGGTGCCCAAGCAATTAAGTGCTAGAATCATCATCCGGATGCCAAAATAAACTAAATACAGCAAAAGATTTGAGTGCACAACGTTTGGTTTAGATTTGACAGCCATAATCAGCAATTGTGTACATTTGAGCTGAATGTGTCAAAATCTTAAAAATTAACAGGTGCCCAAGCAATTTCATGCTAGAATCATCATCCGGATGCCAAAATAAATAAATACAGCAAAAGATTTGAGTGCACAACGTTTGGTTTAGGTTTGACAGCCATAATCACCTTTTTATTGCTTTAAATGCGTTTTTAGCGCATGATTGTACATTTGAGCTCAATGTGTCAAAATCTTAAAAATTAACAGGTGCCCAAGCAATTAAGTGCTAGAATCATCATCCGGATGCCAAAATAAACTAAATACAGCAAAAGATTTGAGTGCACAACGTTTGGTTTAGATTTGACAGCCATAATCAGCAATTGTGTACATTTGAGCTGAATGTGTCAAAATCTTAAAAATTAACAGGTGCCCAAGCAATTTCATGCTAGAATCATCATCCGGATGCCAAAATAAATAAATACAGCAAAAGATTTGAGTGCACAACGTTTGGTTTAGGTTTGACAGCCATAATCACCTTTTTATTGCTTTAAATGCGTTTTTAGCGCATGATTGTACATTTGAGCTCAATGTGTCAAAATCTTAAAAATTAACAGGTGCCCAAGCAATTTCATGCTAGAATCATCATCCGGATGCCAAAATAAACTAAATACAGCAAAAGATTTGAGTGCACAACGTTTGGTTTAGATTTGACAGCCATAATCAGCAATTGTGTACATTTGAGCTGAATGTGTCAAAATCTTAAAAATTAACAGGTGCCCAAGCAATTTCATGCTAGAATCATCATCCGGATGCCAAAATAAACTAAATACAGCAAAAGATTTGAGTGCACAACGTTTGGTTTAGGTTTGACAGCCATAATCACCTTTTTATTGCTTTAAATGCGTTTTTAGCGCATGATTGTACATTTGAGCTCAATGTGTCAAAATCTTAAAAATTAACAGGTGCCCAAGCAATTAAGTGCTAGAATCATCATCCGGATGCCAAAATAAACTAAATACAGCAAAAGATTTGAGTGCACAACGTTTGGTTTAGATTTGACAGCCATAATCAGCAATTGTGTACATTTGAGCTGAATGTGTCAAAATCTTAAAAATTAACAGGTGCCCAAGCAATTTCATGCTAGAATCATCATCCGGATGCCAAAATAAACTAAATACAGCAAAAGATTTGAGTGCACAACGTTTGGTTTAGGTTTGACAGCCATAATCACCTTTTTATTGCTTTAAATGCGTTTTTAGCGCATGATTGTACATTTGAGCTCAATGTGTCAAAATCTTAAAAATTAACAGGTGCCCAAGCAATTAAGTGCTAGAATCATCATCCGGATGCCAAAATAAACTAAATACAGCAAAAGATTTGAGTGCACAACGTTTGGTTTAGATTTGACAGCCATAATCAGCAATTGTGTACATTTGAGCTGAATGTGTCAAAATCTTAAAAATTAACAGGTGCCCAAGCAATTTCATGCTAGAATCATCATCCGGATGCCAAAATAAATAAATACAGCAAAAGATTTGAGTGCACAACGTTTGGTTTAGGTTTGACAGCCATAATCACCTTTTTATTGCTTTAAATGCGTTTTTAGCGCATGATTGTACATTTGAGCTCAATGTGTCAAAATCTTAAAAATTAACAGGTGCCCAAGCAATTTCATGCTAGAATCATCATCCGGATGCCAAAATAAACTAAATACAGCAAAAGATTTGAGTGCACAACGTTTGGTTTAGATTTGACAGCCATAATCAGCAATTGTGTACATTTGAGCTGAATGTGTCAAAATCTTAAAAATTAACAGGTGCCCAAGCAATTTCATGCTAGAATCATCATCCGGATGCCAAAATAAACTAAATACAGCAAAAGATTTGAGTGCACAACGTTTGGTTTAGGTTTGACAGCCATAATCAGCAATTGTGTACATTTGAGCTGAATGTGTCAAAATCTTAAAAATTAACAGGTGCCCAAACAATTTCATGCTAGAATCATCATCCGGATGCCAAAATAAACTAAATACAGCAAAAGATTTGAGTGCACAACGTTTGGTTTAGGTTTGACAGCCATAATCACCTTTTTATTGCTTTAAATGCGTTTTTAGCGCATGATTGTACATTTGAGCTCAATGTGTCAAAATCTTAAAAATTAACAGGTGCCCAAGCAATTTCATGCTAGAATCATCATCCGGATGCCAAAATAAACTAAATACAGCAAAAGATTTGAGTGCACAACGTTTGGTTTAGATTTGACAGCCATAATCAGCAATTGTGTACATTTGAGCTGAATGTGTCAAAATCTTAAAAATTAACAGGTGCCCAAGCAATTTCATGCTAGAATCATCATCCGGATGCCAAAATAAACTAAATACAGCAAAAGATTTGAGTGCACAACGTTTGGTTTAGGTTTGACAGCCATAATCACCTTTTTATTGCTTTAAATGCGTTTTTAGCGCATGATTGTACATTTGAGCTCAATGTGTCAAAATCTTAAAAATTAACAGGTGCCCAAGCAATTAAGTGCTAGAATCATCATCCGGATGCCAAAATAAACTAAATACAGCAAAAGATTTGAGTGCACAACGTTTGGTTTAGATTTGACAGCCATAATCAGCAATTGTGTACATTTGAGCTGAATGTGTCAAAATCTTAAAAATTAACAGGTGCCCAAGCAATTTCATGCTAGAATCATCATCCGGATGCCAAAATAAACTAAATACAGCAAAAGATTTGAGTGCACAACGTTTGGTTTAGGTTTGACAGCCATAATCACCTTTTTATTGCTTTAAATGCGTTTTTAGCGCATGATTGTACATTTGAGCTCAATGTGTCAAAATCTTAAAAATTAACAGGTGCCCAAGCAATTAAGTGCTAGAATCATCATCCGGATGCCAAAATAAACTAAATACAGCAAAAGATTTGAGTGCACAACGTTTGGTTTAGATTTGACAGCCATAATCAGCAATTGTGTACATTTGAGCTGAATGTGTCAAAATCTTAAAAATTAACAGGTGCCCAAGCAATTTCATGCTAGAATCATCATCCGGATGCCAAAATAAATAAATACAGCAAAAGATTTGAGTGCACAACGTTTGGTTTAGGTTTGACAGCCATAATCACCTTTTTATTGCTTTAAATGCGTTTTTAGCGCATGATTGTACATTTGAGCTCAATGTGTCAAAATCTTAAAAATTAACAGGTGCCCAAGCAATTTCATGCTAGAATCATCATCCGGATGCCAAAATAAACTAAATACAGCAAAAGATTTGAGTGCACAACGTTTGGTTTAGATTTGACAGCCATAATCAGCAATTGTGTACATTTGAGCTGAATGTGTCAAAATCTTAAAAATTAACAGGTGCCCAAGCAATTTCATGCTAGAATCATCATCCGGATGCCAAAATAAACTAAATACAGCAAAAGATTTGAGTGCACAACGTTTGGTTTAGGTTTGACAGCCATAATCACCTTTTTATTGCTTTAAATGCGTTTTTAGCGCATGATTGTACATTTGAGCTCAATGTGTCAAAATCTTAAAAATTAACAGGTGCCCAAGCAATTTCATGCTAGAATCATCATCCGGATGCCAAAATAAACTAAATACAGCAAAAGATTTGAGTGCACAACGTTTGGTTTAGATTTGACAGCCATAATCAGCAATTGTGTACATTTGAGCTGAATGTGTCAAAATCTTAAAAATTAACAGGTGCCCAAGCAATTTCATGCTAGAATCATCATCCGGATGCCAAAATAAACTAAATACAGCAAAAGATTTGAGTGCACAACGTTTGGTTTAGGTTTGACAGCCATAATCACCTTTTTATTGCTTTAAATGCGTTTTTAGCGCATGATTGTACATTTGAGCTCAATGTGTCAAAATCTTAAAAATTAACAGGTGCCCAAGCAATTTCATGCTAGAATCATCATCCGGATGCCAAAATAAACTAAATACAGCAAAAGATTTGAGTGCACAACGTTTGGTTTAGATTTGACAGCCATAATCAGCAATTGTGTACATTTGAGCTGAATGTGTCAAAATCTTAAAAATTAACAGGTGCCCAAGCAATTAAGTGCTAGAATCATCATCCGGATGCCAAAATAAACTAAATACAGCAAAAGATTTGAGTGCACAACGTTTGGTTTAGATTTGACAGCCATAATCAGCAATTGTGTACATTTGAGCTGAATGTGTCAAAATCTTAAAAATTAACAGGTGCCCAAGCAATTTCATGCTAGAATCATCATCCGGATGCCAAAATAAACTAAATACAGCAAAAGATTTGAGTGCACAACGTTTGGTTTAGGTTTGACAGCCATAATCACCTTTTTATTGCTTTAAATGCGTTTTTAGCGCATGATTGTACATTTGAGCTCAATGTGTCAAAATCTTAAAAATTAACAGGTGCCCAAGCAATTAAGTGCTAGAATCATCATCCGGATGCCAAAATAAACTAAATACAGCAAAAGATTTGAGTGCACAACGTTTGGTTTAGATTTGACAGCCATAATCAGCAATTGTGTACATTTGAGCTGAATGTGTCAAAATCTTAAAAATTAACAGGTGCCCAAGCAATTTCATGCTAGAATCATCATCCGGATGCCAAAATAAATAAATACAGCAAAAGATTTGAGTGCACAACGTTTGGTTTAGGTTTGACAGCCATAATCACCTTTTTATTGCTTTAAATGCGTTTTTAGCGCATGATTGTACATTTGAGCTCAATGTGTCAAAATCTTAAAAATTAACAGGTGCCCAAGCAATTTCATGCTAGAATCATCATCCGGATGCCAAAATAAACTAAATACAGCAAAAGATTTGAGTGCACAACGTTTGGTTTAGATTTGACAGCCATAATCAGCAATTGTGTACATTTGAGCTGAATGTGTCAAAATCTTAAAAATTAACAGGTGCCCAAGCAATTTCATGCTAGAATCATCATCCGGATGCCAAAATAAACTAAATACAGCAAAAGATTTGAGTGCACAACGTTTGGTTTAGGTTTGACAGCCATAATCACCTTTTTATTGCTTTAAATGCGTTTTTAGCGCATGATTGTACATTTGAGCTCAATGTGTCAAAATCTTAAAAATTAACAGGTGCCCAAGCAATTTCATGCTAGAATCATCATCCGGATGCCAAAATAAACTAAATACAGCAAAAGATTTGAGTGCACAACGTTTGGTTTAGATTTGACAGCCATAATCAGCAATTGTGTACATTTGAGCTGAATGTGTCAAAATCTTAAAAATTAACAGGTGCCCAAGCAATTTCATGCTAGAATCATCATCCGGATGCCAAAATAAACTAAATACAGCAAAAGATTTGAGTGCACAACGTTTGGTTTAGGTTTGACAGCCATAATCACCTTTTTATTGCTTTAAATGCGTTTTTAGCGCATGATTGTACATTTGAGCTCAATGTGTCAAAATCTTAAAAATTAACAGGTGCCCAAGCAATTTCATGCTAGAATCATCATCCGGATGCCAAAATAAACTAAATACAGCAAAAGATTTGAGTGCACAACGTTTGGTTTAGATTTGACAGCCATAATCAGCAATTGTGTACATTTGAGCTGAATGTGTCAAAATCTTAAAAATTAACAGGTGCCCAAGCAATTAAGTGCTAGAATCATCATCCGGATGCCAAAATAAACTAAATACAGCAAAAGATTTGAGTGCACAACGTTTGGTTTAGATTTGACAGCCATAATCAGCAATTGTGTACATTTGAGCTGAATGTGTCAAAATCTTAAAAATTAACAGGTGCCCAAACAATTTCATACTAGAATCATCATCCGGATGCCAAAATAAACTAAATACAGCAAAAGATTTGAGTGCACAACGTTTGGTTTAGGTTTGACAGCCATAATCACCTTTTTATTGCTTTAAATGCGTTTTTAGCGCATGATTGTACATTTGAGCTGAATGTGTCAAAATCTTAAAAATTAACAGGTGCCCAAGCAATTTCATGCTAGAATCATCATCCGGATGCCAAAATAAACTAAATACAGCAAAAGATTTGAGTGCACAACGTTTGGTTTAGATTTGACAGCCATAATCAGCAATTGTGTACATTTGAGCTGAATGTGTCAAAATCTTAAAAATTAACAGGTGCCCAAGCAATTTCATGCTAGAATCATCATCCGGATGCCAAAATAAACTAAATACAGCAAAAGATTTGAGTGCACAACGTTTGGTTTAGGTTTGACAGCCATAATCACCTTTTTATTGCTTTAAATGCGTTTTTAGCGCATGATTGTACATTTGAGCTGAATGTGTCAAAATCTTAAAAATTAACAGGTGCCCAAGCAATTAAGTGCTAGAATCATCATCCGGATGCCAAAATAAACTAAATACAGCAAAAGATTTGAGTGCACAACGTTTGGTTTAGATTTGACAGCCATAATCAGCAATTGTGTACATTTGAGCTGAATGTGTCAAAATCTTAAAAATTAACAGGTGCCCAAGCAATTTCATGCTAGAATCATCATCCGGATGCCAAAATAAACTAAATACAGCAAAAGATTTGAGTGCACAACGTTTGGTTTAGGTTTGACAGCCATAATCACCTTTTTATTGCTTTAAATGCGTTTTTAGCGCATGATTGTACATTTGAGCTGAATGTGTCAAAATCTTAAAAATTAACAGGTGCCCAAGCAATTTCATGCTAGAATCATCATCCGGATGCCAAAATAAACTAAATACAGCAAAAGATTTGAGTGCACAACGTTTGGTTTAGGTTTGACAGCCATAATCACCTTTTTATTGCTTTAAATGCGTTTTTAGCGCATGATTGTACATTTGAGCTCAATGTGTCAAAATCTTAAAAATTAACAGGTGCCCAAGCAATTTCATGCTAGAATCATCATCCGGATGCCAAAATAAACTAAATACAGCAAAAGATTTGAGTGCACAACGTTTGGTTTAGATTTGACAGCCATAATCAGCAATTGTGTACATTTGAGCTGAATGTGTCAAAATCTTAAAAATTAACAGGTGCCCAAGCAATTTCATGCTAGAATCATCATCCGGATGCCAAAATAAACTAAATACAGCAAAAGATTTGAGTGCACAACGTTTGGTTTAGGTTTGACAGCCATAATCACCTTTTTATTGCTTTAAATGCGTTTTTAGCGCATGATTGTACATTTCAGCTGAATGTGTCAAAATCTTAAAAATTGACAGGTGCCCAAGCAATTTCATGCTAGAATCATCATCCGGATGCCAAAATAAACTAAATACAGCAAAAGATTTGAGTGCACAACGTTTGGTTTAGATTTGACAGCCATAATCAGCAATTGTGTACATTTGAGCTGAATGTGTCAAAATCTTAAAAATTAACAGGTGCCCAAGCAATTTCATGCTAGAATCATCATCCGGATGCCAAAATAAATAAATACAGCAAAAGATTTGAGTGCACAACGTTTGGTTTAGGTTTGACAGCCATAATCACCTTTTTATTGCTTTAAATGCGTTTTTAGCGCATGATTGTACATTTGAGCTCAATGTGTCAAAATCTTAAAAATTAACAGGTGCCCAAGCAATTTCATGCTAGAATCATCATCCGGATGCCAAAATAAACTAAATACAGCAAAAGATTTGAGTGCACAACGTTTGGTTTAGATTTGACAGCCATAATCAGCAATTGTGTACATTTGAGCTGAATGTGTCAAAATCTTAAAAATTAACAGGTGCCCAAGCAATTTCATGCTAGAATCATCATCCGGATGCCAAAATAAACTAAATACAGCAAAAGATTTGAGTGCACAACGTTTGGTTTAGGTTTGACAGCCATAATCACCTTTTTATTGCTTTAAATGCGTTTTTAGCGCATGATTGTACATTTGAGCTCAATGTGTCAAAATCTTAAAAATTAACAGGTGCCCAAGCAATTTCATGCTAGAATCATCATCCGGATGCCAAAATAAACTAAATACAGCAAAAGATTTGAGTGCACAACGTTTGGTTTAGATTTGACAGCCATAATCAGCAATTGTGTACATTTGAGCTGAATGTGTCAAAATCT
The DNA here is from genome assembly GCF_051991245.1 of Festucalex cinctus. NCBI lineage: Eukaryota > Metazoa > Chordata > Actinopteri > Syngnathiformes > Syngnathidae > Festucalex > Festucalex cinctus. The sequence goes on from NW_027520343.1 coordinate 101,289, forward strand.
TAAAAATTAACAGGTGCCCAAGCAATTTCATGCTAGAATCATCATCCGGATGCCAAAATAAACTAAATACAGCAAAAGATTTGAGTGCACAACGTTTGGTTTAGGTTTGACAGCCATAATCACCTTTTTATTGCTTTAAATGCGTTTTTAGCGCATGATTGTACATTTGAGCTCAATGTGTCAAAATCTTAAAAATTAACAGGTGCCCAAGCAATTAAGTGCTAGAATCATCATCCGGATGCCAAAATAAACTAAATACAGCAAAAGATTTGAGTGCACAACGTTTGGTTTAGATTTGACAGCCATAATCAGCAATTGTGTACATTTGAGCTGAATGTGTCAAAATCTTAAAAATTAACAGGTGCCCAAACAATTTCATGCTAGAATCATCATCCGGATGCCAAAATAAACTAAATACAGCAAAAGATTTGAGTGCACAACGTTTGGTTTAGGTTTGACAGCCATAATCACCTTTTTATTGCTTTAAATGCGTTTTTAGCGCATGATTGTACATTTGAGCTGAATGTGTCAAAATCTTAAAAATTAACAGGTGCCCAAGCAATTTCATGCTAGAATCATCATCCGGATGCCAAAATAAACTAAATACAGCAAAAGATTTGAGTGCACAACGTTTGGTTTAGATTTGACAGCCATAATCAGCAATTGTGTACATTTGAGCTGAATGTGTCAAAATCTTAAAAATTAACAGGTGCCCAAGCAATTTCATGCTAGAATCATCATCCGGATGCCAAAATAAACTAAATACAGCAAAAGATTTGAGTGCACAACGTTTGGTTTAGGTTTGACAGCCATAATCACCTTTTTATTGCTTTAAATGCGTTTTTAGCGCATGATTGTACATTTGAGCTGAATGTGTCAAAATCTTAAAAATTAACAGGTGCCCAAGCAATTAAGTGCTAGAATCATCATCCGGATGCCAAAATAAACTAAATACAGCAAAAGATTTGAGTGCACAACGTTTGGTTTAGATTTGACAGCCATAATCAGCAATTGTGTACATTTGAGCTGAATGTGTCAAAATCTTAAAAATTAACAGGTGCCCAAGCAATTTCATGCTAGAATCATCATCCGGATGCCAAAATAAACTAAATACAGCAAAAGATTTGAGTGCACAACGTTTGGTTTAGGTTTGACAGCCATAATCACCTTTTTATTGCTTTAAATGCGTTTTTAGCGCATGATTGTACATTTCAGCTGAATGTGTCAAAATCTTAAAAATTGACAGGTGCCCAAGCAATTTCATGCTAGAATCATCATCCGGATGCCAAAATAAACTAAATACAGCAAAAGATTTGAGTGCACAACGTTTGGTTTAGATTTGACAGCCATAATCAGCAATTGTGTACATTTGAGCTGAATGTGTCAAAATCTTAAAAATTAACAGGTGCCCAAGCAATTTCATGCTAGAATCATCATCCGGATGCCAAAATAAACTAAATACAGCAAAAGATTTGAGTGCACAACGTTTGGTTTAGGTTTGACAGCCATAATCACCTTTTTATTGCTTTAAATGCGTTTTTAGCGCATGATTGTACATTTGAGCTCAATGTGTCAAAATCTTAAAAATTAACAGGTGCCCAAGCAATTAAGTGCTAGAATCATCATCCGGATGCCAAAATAAACTAAATACAGCAAAAGATTTGAGTGCACAACGTTTGGTTTAGATTTGACAGCCATAATCAGCAATTGTGTACATTTGAGCTGAATGTGTCAAAATCTTAAAAATTAACAGGTGCCCAAACAATTTCATGCTAGAATCATCATCCGGATGCCAAAATAAACTAAATACAGCAAAAGATTTGAGTGCACAACGTTTGGTTTAGGTTTGACAGCCATAATCACCTTTTTATTGCTTTAAATGCGTTTTTAGCGCATGATTGTACATTTGAGCTGAATGTGTCAAAATCTTAAAAATTAACAGGTGCCCAAGCAATTTCATGCTAGAATCATCATCCGGATGCCAAAATAAACTAAATATAGCAAAAGATTTGAGTGCACAACGTTTGGTTTAGGTTTGACAGCCATAATCAGCAATTGTGTACATTTGAGCTGAATGTGTCAAAATCTTAAAAATTAACAGGTGCCCAAGCAATTTCATGCTAGAATCATCATCCGGATGCCAAAATAAACTAAATACAGCAAAAGATTTGAGTGCACAACGTTTGGTTTAGGTTTGACAGCCATAATCACCTTTTTATTGCTTTAAATGCGTTTTTAGCGCATGATTGTACATTTGAGCTCAATGTGTCAAAATCTTAAAAATTAACAGGTGCCCAAGCAATTAAGTGCTAGAATCATCATCCGGATGCCAAAATAAACTAAATACAGCAAAAGATTTGAGTGCACAACGTTTGGTTTAGATTTGACAGCCATAATCAGCAATTGTGTACATTTGAGCTGAATGTGTCAAAATCTTAAAAATTAACAGGTGCCCAAGCAATTTCATGCTAGAATCATCATCCGGATGCCAAAATAAATAAATACAGCAAAAGATTTGAGTGCACAACGTTTGGTTTAGGTTTGACAGCCATAATCACCTTTTTATTGCTTTAAATGCGTTTTTAGCGCATGATTGTACATTTGAGCTCAATGTGTCAAAATCTTAAAAATTAACAGGTGCCCAAGCAATTAAGTGCTAGAATCATCATCCGGATGCCAAAATAAACTAAATACAGCAAAAGATTTGAGTGCACAACGTTTGGTTTAGATTTGACAGCCATAATCAGCAATTGTGTACATTTGAGCTGAATGTGTCAAAATCTTAAAAATTAACAGGTGCCCAAGCAATTTCATGCTAGAATCATCATCCGGATGCCAAAATAAATAAATACAGCAAAAGATTTGAGTGCACAACGTTTGGTTTAGGTTTGACAGCCATAATCACCTTTTTATTGCTTTAAATGCGTTTTTAGCGCATGATTGTACATTTGAGCTCAATGTGTCAAAATCTTAAAAATTAACAGGTGCCCAAGCAATTTCATGCTAGAATCATCATCCGGATGCCAAAATAAACTAAATACAGCAAAAGATTTGAGTGCACAACGTTTGGTTTAGATTTGACAGCCATAATCAGCAATTGTGTACATTTGAGCTGAATGTGTCAAAATCTTAAAAATTAACAGGTGCCCAAGCAATTTCATGCTAGAATCATCATCCGGATGCCAAAATAAACTAAATACAGCAAAAGATTTGAGTGCACAACGTTTGGTTTAGGTTTGACAGCCATAATCACCTTTTTATTGCTTTAAATGCGTTTTTAGCGCATGATTGTACATTTGAGCTCAATGTGTCAAAATCTTAAAAATTAACAGGTGCCCAAGCAATTAAGTGCTAGAATCATCATCCGGATGCCAAAATAAACTAAATACAGCAAAAGATTTGAGTGCACAACGTTTGGTTTAGATTTGACAGCCATAATCAGCAATTGTGTACATTTGAGCTGAATGTGTCAAAATCTTAAAAATTAACAGGTGCCCAAGCAATTTCATGCTAGAATCATCATCCGGATGCCAAAATAAACTAAATACAGCAAAAGATTTGAGTGCACAACGTTTGGTTTAGGTTTGACAGCCATAATCACCTTTTTATTGCTTTAAATGCGTTTTTAGCGCATGATTGTACATTTGAGCTCAATGTGTCAAAATCTTAAAAATTAACAGGTGCCCAAGCAATTAAGTGCTAGAATCATCATCCGGATGCCAAAATAAACTAAATACAGCAAAAGATTTGAGTGCACAACGTTTGGTTTAGATTTGACAGCCATAATCAGCAATTGTGTACATTTGAGCTGAATGTGTCAAAATCTTAAAAATTAACAGGTGCCCAAGCAATTTCATGCTAGAATCATCATCCGGATGCCAAAATAAATAAATACAGCAAAAGATTTGAGTGCACAACGTTTGGTTTAGGTTTGACAGCCATAATCACCTTTTTATTGCTTTAAATGCGTTTTTAGCGCATGATTGTACATTTGAGCTCAATGTGTCAAAATCTTAAAAATTAACAGGTGCCCAAGCAATTTCATGCTAGAATCATCATCCGGATGCCAAAATAAACTAAATACAGCAAAAGATTTGAGTGCACAACGTTTGGTTTAGATTTGACAGCCATAATCAGCAATTGTGTACATTTGAGCTGAATGTGTCAAAATCTTAAAAATTAACAGGTGCCCAAGCAATTTCATGCTAGAATCATCATCCGGATGCCAAAATAAACTAAATACAGCAAAAGATTTGAGTGCACAACGTTTGGTTTAGGTTTGACAGCCATAATCACCTTTTTATTGCTTTAAATGCGTTTTTAGCGCATGATTGTACATTTGAGCTCAATGTGTCAAAATCTTAAAAATTAACAGGTGCCCAAGCAATTTCATGCTAGAATCATCATCCGGATGCCAAAATAAACTAAATACAGCAAAAGATTTGAGTGCACAACGTTTGGTTTAGATTTGACAGCCATAATCAGCAATTGTGTACATTTGAGCTGAATGTGTCAAAATCTTAAAAATTAACAGGTGCCCAAGCAATTTCATGCTAGAATCATCATCCGGATGCCAAAATAAACTAAATACAGCAAAAGATTTGAGTGCACAACGTTTGGTTTAGGTTTGACAGCCATAATCACCTTTTTATTGCTTTAAATGCGTTTTTAGCGCATGATTGTACATTTGAGCTCAATGTGTCAAAATCTTAAAAATTAACAGGTGCCCAAGCAATTTCATGCTAGAATCATCATCCGGATGCCAAAATAAACTAAATACAGCAAAAGATTTGAGTGCACAACGTTTGGTTTAGATTTGACAGCCATAATCAGCAATTGTGTACATTTGAGCTGAATGTGTCAAAATCTTAAAAATTAACAGGTGCCCAAGCAATTAAGTGCTAGAATCATCATCCGGATGCCAAAATAAACTAAATACAGCAAAAGATTTGAGTGCACAACGTTTGGTTTAGATTTGACAGCCATAATCAGCAATTGTGTACATTTGAGCTGAATGTGTCAAAATCTTAAAAATTAACAGGTGCCCAAGCAATTTCATGCTAGAATCATCATCCGGATGCCAAAATAAACTAAATACAGCAAAAGATTTGAGTGCACAACGTTTGGTTTAGGTTTGACAGCCATAATCACCTTTTTATTGCTTTAAATGCGTTTTTAGCGCATGATTGTACATTTGAGCTCAATGTGTCAAAATCTTAAAAATTAACAGGTGCCCAAGCAATTAAGTGCTAGAATCATCATCCGGATGCCAAAATAAACTAAATACAGCAAAAGATTTGAGTGCACAACGTTTGGTTTAGATTTGACAGCCATAATCAGCAATTGTGTACATTTGAGCTGAATGTGTCAAAATCTTAAAAATTAACAGGTGCCCAAGCAATTTCATGCTAGAATCATCATCCGGATGCCAAAATAAATAAATACAGCAAAAGATTTGAGTGCACAACGTTTGGTTTAGGTTTGACAGCCATAATCACCTTTTTATTGCTTTAAATGCGTTTTTAGCGCATGATTGTACATTTGAGCTCAATGTGTCAAAATCTTAAAAATTAACAGGTGCCCAAGCAATTTCATGCTAGAATCATCATCCGGATGCCAAAATAAACTAAATACAGCAAAAGATTTGAGTGCACAACGTTTGGTTTAGATTTGACAGCCATAATCAGCAATTGTGTACATTTGAGCTGAATGTGTCAAAATCTTAAAAATTAACAGGTGCCCAAGCAATTTCATGCTAGAATCATCATCCGGATGCCAAAATAAACTAAATACAGCAAAAGATTTGAGTGCACAACGTTTGGTTTAGGTTTGACAGCCATAATCACCTTTTTATTGCTTTAAATGCGTTTTTAGCGCATGATTGTACATTTGAGCTCAATGTGTCAAAATCTTAAAAATTAACAGGTGCCCAAGCAATTTCATGCTAGAATCATCATCCGGATGCCAAAATAAACTAAATACAGCAAAAGATTTGAGTGCACAACGTTTGGTTTAGGTTTGACAGCCATAATCACCTTTTTATTGCTTTAAATGCGTTTTTAGCGCATGATTGTACATTTGAGCTGAATGTGTCAAAATCTTAAAAATTAACAGGTGCCCAAGCAATTTCATGCTAGAATCATCATCCGGATGCCAAAATAAACTAAATACAGCAAAAGATTTGAGTGCACAACGTTTGGTTTAGATTTGACAGCCATAATCAGCAATTGTGTACATTTGAGCTGAATGTGTCAAAATCTTAAAAATTAACAGGTGCCCAAGCAATTTCATGCTAGAATCATCATCCGGATGCCAAAATAAACTAAATACAGCAAAAGATTCGAGTGCACAACGTTTGGTTTAGATTTGACAGCCATAATCAGCAATTGTGTACATTTGAGCTGAATGTGTCAAAATCTTAAAAATTAACAGGTGCCCAAGCAATTTCATGCTAGAATCATCATCCGGATGCCAAAATAAACTAAATACAGCAAAAGATTTGAGTGCACAACGTTTGGTTTAGGTTTGACAGCCATAATCACCTTTTTATTGCTTTAAATGCGTTTTTAGCGCATGATTGTACATTTGAGCTCAATGTGTCAAAATCTTAAAAATTAACAGGTGCCCAAGCAATTTCATGCTAGAATCATCATCCGGATGCCAAAATAAACTAAATACAGCAAAAGATTTGAGTGCACAACGTTTGGTTTAGATTTGACAGCCATAATCAGCAATTGTGTACATTTGAGCTGAATGTGTCAAAATCTTAAAAATTAACAGGTGCCCAAGCAATTAAGTGCTAGAATCATCATCCGGATGCCAAAATAAACTAAATACAGCAAAAGATTTGAGTGCACAACGTTTGGTTTAGATTTGACAGCCATAATCAGCAATTGTGTACATTTGAGCTGAATGTGTCAAAATCTTAAAAATTAACAGGTGCCCAAACAATTTCATACTAGAATCATCATCCGGATGCCAAAATAAACTAAATACAGCAAAAGATTTGAGTGCACAACGTTTGGTTTAGGTTTGACAGCCATAATCACCTTTTTATTGCTTTAAATGCGTTTTTAGCGCATGATTGTACATTTGAGCTGAATGTGTCAAAATCTTAAAAATTAACAGGTGCCCAAGCAATTTCATGCTAGAATCATCATCCGGATGCCAAAATAAACTAAATACAGCAAAAGATTTGAGTGCACAACGTTTGGTTTAGATTTGACAGCCATAATCAGCAATTGTGTACATTTGAGCTGAATGTGTCAAAATCTTAAAAATTAACAGGTGCCCAAGCAATTTCATGCTAGAATCATCATCCGGATGCCAAAATAAACTAAATACAGCAAAAGATTTGAGTGCACAACGTTTGGTTTAGGTTTGACAGCCATAATCACCTTTTTATTGCTTTAAATGCGTTTTTAGCGCATGATTGTACATTTGAGCTGAATGTGTCAAAATCTTAAAAATTAACAGGTGCCCAAGCAATTAAGTGCTAGAATCATCATCCGGATGCCAAAATAAACTAAATACAGCAAAAGATTTGAGTGCACAACGTTTGGTTTAGATTTGACAGCCATAATCAGCAATTGTGTACATTTGAGCTGAATGTGTCAAAATCTTAAAAATTAACAGGTGCCCAAGCAATTTCATGCTAGAATCATCATCCGGATGCCAAAATAAACTAAATACAGCAAAAGATTTGAGTGCACAACGTTTGGTTTAGGTTTGACAGCCATAATCACCTTTTTATTGCTTTAAATGCGTTTTTAGCGCATGATTGTACATTTGAGCTGAATGTGTCAAAATCTTAAAAATTAACAGGTGCCCAAGCAATTTCATGCTAGAATCATCATCCGGATGCCAAAATAAACTAAATACAGCAAAAGATTTGAGTGCACAACGTTTGGTTTAGGTTTGACAGCCATAATCACCTTTTTATTGCTTTAAATGCGTTTTTAGCGCATGATTGTACATTTGAGCTCAATGTGTCAAAATCTTAAAAATTAACAGGTGCCCAAGCAATTTCATGCTAGAATCATCATCCGGATGCCAAAATAAACTAAATACAGCAAAAGATTTGAGTGCACAACGTTTGGTTTAGATTTGACAGCCATAATCAGCAATTGTGTACATTTGAGCTGAATGTGTCAAAATCTTAAAAATTAACAGGTGCCCAAGCAATTTCATGCTAGAATCATCATCCGGATGCCAAAATAAACTAAATACAGCAAAAGATTTGAGTGCACAACGTTTGGTTTAGGTTTGACAGCCATAATCACCTTTTTATTGCTTTAAATGCGTTTTTAGCGCATGATTGTACATTTCAGCTGAATGTGTCAAAATCTTAAAAATTGACAGGTGCCCAAGCAATTTCATGCTAGAATCATCATCCGGATGCCAAAATAAACTAAATACAGCAAAAGATTTGAGTGCACAACGTTTGGTTTAGATTTGACAGCCATAATCAGCAATTGTGTACATTTGAGCTGAATGTGTCAAAATCTTAAAAATTAACAGGTGCCCAAGCAATTTCATGCTAGAATCATCATCCGGATGCCAAAATAAATAAATACAGCAAAAGATTTGAGTGCACAACGTTTGGTTTAGGTTTGACAGCCATAATCACCTTTTTATTGCTTTAAATGCGTTTTTAGCGCATGATTGTACATTTGAGCTCAATGTGTCAAAATCTTAAAAATTAACAGGTGCCCAAGCAATTTCATGCTAGAATCATCATCCGGATGCCAAAATAAACTAAATACAGCAAAAGATTTGAGTGCACAACGTTTGGTTTAGATTTGACAGCCATAATCAGCAATTGTGTACATTTGAGCTGAATGTGTCAAAATCTTAAAAATTAACAGGTGCCCAAGCAATTTCATGCTAGAATCATCATCCGGATGCCAAAATAAACTAAATACAGCAAAAGATTTGAGTGCACAACGTTTGGTTTAGGTTTGACAGCCATAATCACCTTTTTATTGCTTTAAATGCGTTTTTAGCGCATGATTGTACATTTGAGCTCAATGTGTCAAAATCTTAAAAATTAACAGGTGCCCAAGCAATTTCATGCTAGAATCATCATCCGGATGCCAAAATAAACTAAATACAGCAAAAGATTTGAGTGCACAACGTTTGGTTTAGATTTGACAGCCATAATCAGCAATTGTGTACATTTGAGCTGAATGTGTCAAAATCTTAAAAATTAACAGGTGCCCAAGCAATTTCATGCTAGAATCATCATCCGGATGCCAAAATAAACTAAATACAGCAAAAGATTTGAGTGCACAACGTTTGGTTTAGGTTTGACAGCCATAATCACCTTTTTATTGCTTTAAATGCGTTTTTAGCGCATGATTGTACATTTGAGCTCAATGTGTCAAAATCTTAAAAATTAACAGGTGCCCAAGCAATTAAGTGCTAGAATCATCATCCGGATGCCAAAATAAACTAAATACAGCAAAAGATTTGAGTGCACAACGTTTGGTTTAGATTTGACAGCCATAATCAGCAATTGTGTACATTTGAGCTGAATGTGTCAAAATCTTAAAAATTAACAGGTGCCCAAACAATTTCATGCTAGAATCATCATCCGGATGCCAAAATAAACTAAATACAGCAAAAGATTTGAGTGCACAACGTTTGGTTTAGGTTTGACAGCCATAATCACCTTTTTATTGCTTTAAATGCGTTTTTAGCGCATGATTGTACATTTGAGCTGAATGTGTCAAAATCTTAAAAATTAACAGGTGCCCAAGCAATTTCATGCTAGAATCATCATCCGGATGCCAAAATAAACTAAATACAGCAAAAAATTTGAGTGCACAACGTTTGGTTTAGATTTGACAGCCATAATCAGCAATTGTGTACATTTGAACTGAATGTGTCAAAATCTTAAAAATTAACAGGTGCCCAAGCAATTTCATGCTAGAATCATCATCCGGATGCCAAAATAAACTAAATACAGCAAAAGATTTGAGTGCACAACGTTTGGTTTAGGTTTGACAGCCATAATCACCTTTTTATTGCTTTAAATGCGTTTTTAGCGCATGATTGTACATTTGAGCTGAATGTGTCAAAATCTTAAAAATTAACAGGTGCCCAAGCAATTAAGTGCTAGAATCATCATCCGGATGCCAAAATAAACTAAATACAGCAAAAGATTTGAGTGCACAACGTTTGGTTTAGATTTGACAGCCATAATCAGCAATTGTGTACATTTGAGCTGAATGTGTCAAAATCTTAAAAATTAACAGGTGCCCAAGCAATTTCATGCTAGAATCATCATCCGGATGCCAAAATAAACTAAATACAGCAAAAGATTTGAGTGCACAACGTTTGGTTTAGGTTTGACAGCCATAATCACCTTTTTATTGCTTTAAATGCGTTTTTAGCGCATGATTGTACATTTGAGCTGAATGTGTCAAAATCTTAAAAATTAACAGGTGCCCAAGCAATTTCATGCTAGAATCATCATCCGGATGCCAAAATAAACTAAATACAGCAAAAGATTTGAGTGCACAACGTTTGGTTTAGGTTTGACAGCCATAATCACCTTTTTATTGCTTTAAATGCGTTTTTAGCGCATGATTGTACATTTGAGCTCAATGTGTCAAAATCTTAAAAATTAACAGGTGCCCAAGCAATTTCATGCTAGAATCATCATCCGGATGCCAAAATAAACTAAATACAGCAAAAGATTTGAGTGCACAACGTTTGGTTTAGATTTGACAGCCATAATCAGCAATTGTGTACATTTGAGCTGAATGTGTCAAAATCTTAAAAATTAACAGGTGCCCAAGCAATTTCATGCTAGAATCATCATCCCGATGCCAAAATAAACTAAATACAGCAAAAGATTTGAGTGCACAACGTTTGGTTTAGGTTTGACAGCCATAATCACCTTTTTATTGCTTTAAATGCGTTTTTAGCGCATGATTGTACATTTGAGCTCAATGTGTCAAAATCTTAAAAATTAACAGGTGCCCAAGCAATTAAGTGCTAGAATCATCATCCGGATGCCAAAATAAACTAAATACAGCAAAAGATTTGAGTGCACAACGTTTGGTTTAGATTTGACAGCCATAATCAGCAATTGTGTACATTTGAGCTGAATGTGTCAAAATCTTAAAAATTAACAGGTGCCCAAGCAATTTCATGCTAGAATCATCATCCGGATGCCAAAATAAACTAAATACAGCAAAAGATTTGAGTGCACAACGTTTGGTTTAGGTTTGACAGCCATAATCACCTTTTTATTGCTTTAAATGCGTTTTTAGCGCATGATTGTACATTTGAGCTCAATGTGTCAAAATCTTAAAAATTAACAGGTGCCCAAGCAATTAAGTGCTAGAATCATCATCCGGATGCCAAAATAAACTAAATACAGCAAAAGATTTGAGTGCACAACGTTTGGTTTAGATTTGACAGCCATAATCAGCAATTGTGTACATTTGAGCTGAATGTGTCAAAATCTTAAAAATTAACAGGTGCCCAAACAATTTCATGCTAGAATCATCATCCGGATGCAAAAATAAACTAAATACAGCAAAAGATTTGAGTGCACAACGTTTGGTTTAGGTTTGACAGCCATAATCACCTTTTTATTGCTTTAAATGCGTTTTTAGCGCATGATTGTACATTTGAGCTGAATGTGTCAAAATCTTAAAAATTAACAGGTGCCCAAGCAATTTCATGCTAGAATCATCATCCGGATGCCAAAATAAACTAAATACAGCAAAAGATTTGAGTGCACAACGTTTGGTTTAGGTTTGACAGCCATAATCACCTTTTTATTGCTTTAAATGCGTTTTTAGCGCATGATTGTACATTTGAGCTGAATGTGTCAAAATCTTAAAAATTAACAGGTGCCCAAGCAATTTCATGCTAGAATCATCATCCGGATGCCAAAATAAACTAAATACAGCAAAAGATTTGAGTGCACAACGTTTGGTTTAGATTTGACAGCCATAATCAGCAATTGTGTACATTTGAGCTGAATGTGTCAAAATCTTAAAAATTAACAGGTGCCCAAGCAATTTCATGCTAGAATCATCATCCGGATGCCAAAATAAACTAAATACAGCAAAAGATTTGAGTGCACAACGTTTGGTTTAGGTTTGACAGCCATAATCACCTTTTTATTGCTTTAAATGCGTTTTTAGCGCATGATTGTACATTTCAGCTGAATGTGTCAAAATCTTAAAAATTGACAGGTGCCCAAGCAATTTCATGCTAGAATCATCATCCGGATGCCAAAATAAACTAAATACAGCAAAAGATTTGAGTGCACAACGTTTGGTTTAGATTTGACAGCCATAATCAGCAATTGTGTACATTTGAGCTGAATGTGTCAAAATCTTAAAAATTAACAGGTGCCCAAGCAATTTCATGCTAGAATCATCATCCGGATGCCAAAATAAACTAAATACAGCAAAAGATTTGAGTGCACAACGTTTGGTTTAGGTTTGACAGCCATAATCACCTTTTTATTGCTTTAAATGCGTTTTTAGCGCATGATTGTACATTTGAGCTGAATGTGTCAAAATCTTAAAAATTAACAGGTGCCCAAGCAATTTCATGCTAGAATCATCATCCGGATGCCAAAATAAACTAAATACAGCAAAAGATTTGAGTGCACAACGTTTGGTTTAGGTTTGACAGCCATAATCACCTTTTTATTGCTTTAAATGCGTTTTTAGCGCATGATTGTACATTTGAGCTCAATGTGTCAAAATCTTAAAAATTAACAGGTGCCCAAGCAATTTCATGCTAGAATCATCATCCGGATGCCAAAATAAACTAAATACAGCAAAAGATTTGAGTGCACAACGTTTGGTTTAGATTTGACAGCCATAATCAGCAATTGTGTACATTTGAGCTGAATGTGTCAAAATCTTAAAAATTAACAGGTGCCCAAGCAATTTCATGCTAGAATCATCATCCGGATGCCAAAATAAACTAAATACAGCAAAAGATTTGAGTGCACAACGTTTGGTTTAGGTTTGACAGCCATAATCACCTTTTTATTGCTTTAAATGCGTTTTTAGCGCATGATTGTACATTTGAGCTCAATGTGTCAAAATCTTAAAAATTAACAGGTGCCCAAGCAATTAAGTGCTAGAATCATCATCCGGATGCCAAAATAAACTAAATACAGCAAAAGATTTGAGTGCACAACGTTTGGTTTAGATTTGACAGCCATAATCAGCAATTGTGTACATTTGAGCTGAATGTGTCAAAATCTTAAAAATTAACAGGTGCCCAAGCAATTTCATGCTAGAATCATCATCCGGATGCCAAAATAAACTAAATACAGCAAAAGATTTGAGTGCACAACGTTTGGTTTAGGTTTGACAGCCATAATCACCTTTTTATTGCTTTAAATGCGTTTTTAGCGCATGATTGTACATTTGAGCTCAATGTGTCAAAATCTTAAAAATTAACAGGTGCCCAAGCAATTAAGTGCTAGAATCATCATCCGGATGCCAAAATAAACTAAATACAGCAAAAGATTTGAGTGCACAACGTTTGGTTTAGATTTGACAGCCATAATCAGCAATTGTGTACATTTGAGCTGAATGTGTCAAAATCTTAAAAATTAACAGGTGCCCAAACAATTTCATGCTAGAATCATCATCCGGATGCCAAAATAAACTAAATACAGCAAAAGATTTGAGTGCACAACGTTTGGTTTAGGTTTGACAGCCATAATCACCTTTTTATTGCTTTAAATGCGTTTTTAGCGCATGATTGTACATTTGAGCTGAATGTGTCAAAATCTTAAAAATTAACAGGTGCCCAAGCAATTTCATGCTAGAATCATCATCCGGATGCCAAAATAAACTAAATACAGCAAAAGATTTGAGTGCACAACGTTTGGTTTAGATTTGACAGCCATAATCAGCAATTGTGTACATTTGAGCTGAATGTGTCAAAATCTTAAAAATTAACAGGTGCCCAAGCAATTTCATGCTAGAATCATCATCCGGATGCCAAAATAAACTAAATACAGCAAAAGATTTGAGTGCACAACGTTTGGTTTAGGTTTGACAGCCATAATCACCTTTTTATTGCTTTAAATGCGTTTTTAGCGCATGATTGTACATTTGAGCTGAATGTGTCAAAATCTTAAAAATTAACAGGTGCCCAAGCAATTAAGTGCTAGAATCATCATCCGGATGCCAAAATAAACTAAATACAGCAAAAGATTTGAGTGCACAACGTTTGGTTTAGATTTGACAGCCATAATCAGCAATTGTGTACATTTGAGCTGAATGTGTCAAAATCTTAAAAATTAACAGGTGCCCAAGCAATTTCATGCTAGAATCATCATCCGGATGCCAAAATAAACTAAATACAGCAAAAGATTTGAGTGCACAACGTTTGGTTTAGGTTTGACAGCCATAATCACCTTTTTATTGCTTTAAATGCGTTTTTAGCGCATGATTGTACATTTGAGCTGAATGTGTCAAAATCTTAAAAATTAACAGGTGCCCAAGCAATTTCATGCTAGAATCATCATCCGGATGCCAAAACAAACTAAATACAGCAAAAGATTTGAGTGCACAACGTTTGGTTTAGGTTTGACAGCCATAATCACCTTTTTATTGCTTTAAATGCGTTTTTAGCGCATGATTGTACATTTGAGCTCAATGTGTCAAAATCTTAAAAATTAACAGGTGCCCAAGCAATTTCATGCTAGAATCATCATCCGGATGCCAAAATAAACTAAATACAGCAAAAGATTTGAGTGCACAACGTTTGGTTTAGATTTGACAGCCATAATCAGCAATTGTGTACATTTGAGCTGAATGTGTCAAAATCTTAAAAATTAACAGGTGCCCAAGCAATTTCATGCTAGAATCATCATCCGGATGCCAAAATAAACTAAATACAGCAAAAGATTTGAGTGCACAACGTTTGGTTTAGGTTTGACAGCCATAATCACCTTTTTATTGCTTTAAATGCGTTTTTAGCGCATGATTGTACATTTGAGCTCAATGTGTCAAAATCTTAAAAATTAACAGGTGCCCAAGCAATTAAGTGCTAGAATCATCATCCGGATGCCAAAATAAACTAAATACAGCAAAAGATTTGAGTGCACAACGTTTGGTTTAGATTTGACAGCCATAATCAGCAATTGTGTACATTTGAGCTGAATGTGTCAAAATCTTAAAAATTAACAGGTGCCCAAGCAATTTCATGCTAGAATCATCATCCGGATGCCAAAATAAACTAAATACAGCAAAAGATTTGAGTGCACAACGTTTGGTTTAGGTTTGACAGATAATCACCTTTTTATTGCTTTAAATGCGTTTTTAGCGCATGATTGTACATTTGAGCTCAATGTGTCAAAATCTTAAAAATTAACAGGTGCCCAAGCAATTAAGTGCTAGAATCATCATCCGGATGCCAAAATAAACTAAATACAGCAAAAGATTTGAGTGCACAACGTTTGGTTTAGATTTGACAGCCATAATCAGCAATTGTGTACATTTGAGCTGAATGTGTCAAAATCTTAAAAATTAACAGGTGCCCAAACAATTTCATGCTAGAATCATCATCCGGATGCCAAAATAAACTAAATACAGCAAAAGATTTGAGTGCACAACGTTTGGTTTAGGTTTGACAGCCATAATCACCTTTTTATTGCTTTAAATGCGTTTTTAGCGCATGATTGTACATTTGAGCTGAATGTGTCAAAATCTTAAAAATTAACAGGTGCCCAAGCAATTTCATGCTAGAATCATCATCCGGATGCCAAAATAAACTAAATACAGCAAAAGATTTGAGTGCACAACGTTTGGTTTAGGTTTGACAGCCATAATCACCTTTTTATTGCTTTAAATGCGTTTTTAGCGCATGATTGTACATTTGAGCTGAATGTGTCAAAATCTTAAAAATTAACAGGTGCCCAAGCAATTTCATGCTAGAATCATCATCCGGATGCCAAAATAAACTAAATACAGCAAAAGATTTGAGTGCACAACGTTTGGTTTAGATTTGACAGCCATAATCAGCAATTGTGTACATTTGAGCTGAATGTGTCAAAATCTTAAAAATTAACAGGTGCCCAAGCAATTTCATGCTAGAATCATCATCCGGATGCCAAAATAAACTAAATACAGCAAAAGATTTGAGTGCACAACGTTTGGTTTAGGTTTGACAGCCATAATCACCTTTTTATTGCTTTAAATGCGTTTTTAGCGCATGATTGTACATTTGAGCTCAATGTGTCAAAATCTTAAAAATTAACAGGTGCCCAAGCAATTAAGTGCTAGAATCATCATCCGGATGCCAAAATAAACTAAATACAGCAAAAGATTTGAGTGCACAACGTTTGGTTTAGATTTGACAGCCATAATCAGCAATTGTGTACATTTGAGCTGAATGTGTCAAAATCTTAAAAATTAACAGGTGCCCAAACAATTTCATGCTAGAATCATCATCCGGATGCCAAAATAAACTAAATACAGCAAAAGATTTGAGTGCACAACGTTTGGTTTAGGTTTGACAGCCATAATCACCTTTTTATTGCTTTAAATGCGTTTTTAGCGCATGATTGTACATTTGAGCTGAATGTGTCAAAATCTTAAAAATTAACAGGTGCCCAAGCAATTTCATGCTAGAATCATCATCCGGATGCCAAAATAAACTAAATACAGCAAAAGATTTGAGTGCACAACGTTTGGTTTAGGTTTGACAGCCATAATCACCTTTTTATTGCTTTAAATGCGTTTTTAGCGCATGATTGTACATTTCAGCTGAATGTGTCAAAATCTTAAAAATTGACAGGTGCCCAAGCAATTTCATGCTAGAATCATCATCCGGATGCCAAAATAAACTAAATACAGCAAAAGATTTGAGTGCACAACGTTTGGTTTAGATTTGACAGCCATAATCAGCAATTGTGTACATTTGAGCTGAATGTGTCAAAATCTTAAAAATTAACAGGTGCCCAAGCAATTTCATGCTAGAATCATCATCCGGATGCCAAAATAAACTAAATACAGCAAAAGATTTGAGTGCACAACGTTTGGTTTAGGTTTGACAGCCATAATCACCTTTTTATTGCTTTAAATGCGTTTTTAGCGCATGATTGTACATTTGAGCTGAATGTGTCAAAATCTTAAAAATTAACAGGTGCCCAAGCAATTTCATGCTAGAATCATCATCCGGATGCCAAAATAAACTAAATACAGCAAAAGATTTGAGTGCACAACGTTTGGTTTAGGTTTGACAGCCATAATCACCTTTTTATTGCTTTAAATGCGTTTTTAGCGCATGATTGTACATTTGAGCTCAATGTGTCAAAATCTTAAAAATTAACAGGTGCCCAAGCAATTTCATGCTAGAATCATCATCCGGATGCCAAAATAAACTAAATACAGCAAAAGATTTGAGTGCACAACGTTTGGTTTAGATTTGACAGCCATAATCAGCAATTGTGTACATTTGAGCTGAATGTGTCAAAATCTTAAAAATTAACAGGTGCCCAAGCAATTTCATGCTAGAATCATCATCCGGATGCCAAAATAAACTAAATACAGCAAAAGATTTGAGTGCACAACGTTTGGTTTAGGTTTGACAGCCATAATCACCTTTTTATTGCTTTAAATGCGTTTTTAGCGCATGATTGTACATTTGAGCTCAATGTGTCAAAATCTTAAAAATTAACAGGTGCCCAAGCAATTAAGTGCTAGAATCATCATCCGGATGCCAAAATAAACTAAATACAGCAAAAGATTTGAGTGCACAACGTTTGGTTTAGATTTGACAGCCATAATCAGCAATTGTGTACATTTGAGCTGAATGTGTCAAAATCTTAAAAATTAACAGGTGCCCAAGCAATTTCATGCTAGAATCATCATCCGGATGCCAAAATAAACTAAATACAGCAAAAGATTTGAGTGCACAACGTTTGGTTTAGGTTTGACAGCCATAATCACCTTTTTATTGCTTTAAATGCGTTTTTAGCGCATGATTGTACATTTGAGCTCAATGTGTCAAAATCTTAAAAATTAACAGGTGCCCAAGCAATTAAGTGCTAGAATCATCATCCGGATGCCAAAATAAACTAAATACAGCAAAAGATTTGAGTGCACAACGTTTGGTTTAGATTTGACAGCCATAATCAGCAATTGTGTACATTTGAGCTGAATGTGTCAAAATCTTAAAAATTAACAGGTGCCCAAACAATTTCATGCTAGAATCATCATCCGGATGCCAAAATAAACTAAATACAGCAAAAGATTTGAGTGCACAACGTTTGGTTTAGGTTTGACAGCCATAATCACCTTTTTATTGCTTTAAATGCGTTTTTAGCGCATGATTGTACATTTGAGCTGAATGTGTCAAAATCTTAAAAATTAACAGGTGCCCAAGCAATTTCATGCTAGAATCATCATCCGGATGCCAAAATAAACTAAATACAGCAAAAGATTTGAGTGCACAACGTTTGGTTTAGGTTTGACAGCCATAATCACCTTTTTATTGCTTTAAATGCGTTTTTAGCGCATGATTGTACATTTGAGCTGAATGTGTCAAAATCTT
Source organism: Festucalex cinctus (assembly GCF_051991245.1). NCBI lineage: Eukaryota > Metazoa > Chordata > Actinopteri > Syngnathiformes > Syngnathidae > Festucalex > Festucalex cinctus. The sequence goes on from NW_027520343.1 coordinate 119,847, forward strand.
AAAAATTAACAGGTGCCCAAGCAATTTCATGCTAGAATCATCATCCGGATGCCAAAATAAACTAAATACAGCAAAAGATTTGAGTGCACAACGTTTGGTTTAGATTTGACAGCCATAATCAGCAATTGTGTACATTTGAGCTGAATGTGTCAAAATCTTAAAAATTAACAGGTGCCCAAGCAATTTCATGCTAGAATCATCATCCGGATGCCAAAATAAACTAAATACAGCAAAAGATTTGAGTGCACAACGTTTGGTTTAGGTTTGACAGCCATAATCACCTTTTTATTGCTTTAAATGCGTTTTTAGCGCATGATTGTACATTTCAGCTGAATGTGTCAAAATCTTAAAAATTGACAGGTGCCCAAGCAATTTCATGCTAGAATCATCATCCGGATGCCAAAATAAACTAAATACAGCAAAAGATTTGAGTGCACAACGTTTGGTTTAGATTTGACAGCCATAATCAGCAATTGTGTACATTTGAGCTGAATGTGTCAAAATCTTAAAAATTAACAGGTGCCCAAGCAATTTCATGCTAGAATCATCATCCGGATGCCAAAATAAACTAAATACAGCAAAAGATTTGAGTGCACAACGTTTGGTTTAGGTTTGACAGCCATAATCACCTTTTTATTGCTTTAAATGCGTTTTTAGCGCATGATTGTACATTTGAGCTGAATGTGTCAAAATCTTAAAAATTAACAGGTGCCCAAGCAATTTCATGCTAGAATCATCATCCGGATGCCAAAATAAACTAAATACAGCAAAAGATTTGAGTGCACAACGTTTGGTTTAGATTTGACAGCCATAATCAGCAATTGTGTACATTTGAGCTGAATGTGTCAAAATCTTAAAAATTAACAGGTGCCCAAACAATTTCATGCTAGAATCATCATCCGGATGCCAAAATAAACTAAATACAGCAAAAGATTTGAGTGCACAACGTTTGGTTTAGGTTTGACAGCCATAATCACCTTTTTATTGCTTTAAATGCGTTTTTAGCGCATGATTGTACATTTGAGCTGAATGTGTCAAAATCTTAAAAATTAACAGGTGCCCAAGCAATTTCATGCTAGAATCATCATCCGGATGCCAAAATAAACTAAATACAGCAAAAGATTTGAGTGCACAACGTTTGGTTTAGGTTTGACAGCCATAATCACCTTTTTATTGCTTTAAATGCGTTTTTAGCGCATGATTGTACATTTGAGCTGAATGTGTCAAAATCTTAAAAATTAACAGGTGCCCAAGCAATTTCATGCTAGAATCATCATCCGGATGCCAAAATAAACTAAATACAGCAAAAGATTTGAGTGCACAACGTTTGGTTTAGATTTGACAGCCATAATCAGCAATTGTGTACATTTGAGCTGAATGTGTCAAAATCTTAAAAATTAACAGGTGCCCAAGCAATTTCATGCTAGAATCATCATCCGGATGCCAAAATAAACTAAATACAGCAAAAGATTTGAGTGCACAACGTTTGGTTTAGGTTTGACAGCCATAATCACCTTTTTATTGCTTTAAATGCGTTTTTAGCGCATGATTGTACATTTCAGCTGAATGTGTCAAAATCTTAAAAATTGACAGGTGCCCAAGCAATTTCATGCTAGAATCATCATCCGGATGCCAAAATAAACTAAATACAGCAAAAGATTTGAGTGCACAACGTTTGGTTTAGATTTGACAGCCATAATCAGCAATTGTGTACATTTGAGCTGAATGTGTCAAAATCTTAAAAATTAACAGGTGCCCAAGCAATTTCATGCTAGAATCATCATCCGGATGCCAAAATAAACTAAATACAGCAAAAGATTTGAGTGCACAACGTTTTGGTTTAGGTTTGACAGCCATAATCACCTTTTTATTGCTTTAAATGCGTTTTTAGCGCATGATTGTACATTTGAGCTGAATGTGTCAAAATCTTAAAAATTAACAGGTGCCCAAGCAATTTCATGCTAGAATCATCATCCGGATGCCAAAATAAACTAAATACAGCAAAAGATTTGAGTGCACAACGTTTGGTTTAGATTTGACAGCCATAATCAGCAATTGTGTACATTTGAGCTGAATGTGTCAAAATCTTAAAAATTAACAGGTGCCCAAGCAATTTCATGCTAGAATCATCATCCGGATGCCAAAATAAACTAAATACAGCAAAGATTTGAGTGCACAACGTTTGGTTTAGGTTTGACAGCCATAATCACCTTTTTATTGCTTTAAATGCGTTTTTAGCGCATGATTGTACATTTGAGCTCAATGTGTCAAAATCTTAAAAATTAACAGGTGCCCAAGCAATTTCATGCTAGAATCATCATCCGGATGCCAAAATAAACTAAATACAGCAAAAGATTTGAGTGCACAACGTTTGGTTTAGATTTGACAGCCATAATCAGCAATTGTGTACATTTGAGCTGAATGTGTCAAAATCTTAAAAATTAACAGGTGCCCAAGCAATTTCATGCTAGAATCATCATCCGGGATGCCAAAATAAACTAAATACAGCAAAAGATTTGAGTGCACAACGTTTGGTTTAGGTTTGACAGCCATAATCACCTTTTTATTGCTTTAAATGCGTTTTTAGCGCATGATTGTACATTTGAGCTCAATGTGTCAAAATCTTAAAAATTAACAGGTGCCCAAGCAATTAAGTGCTAGAATCATCATCCGGATGCCAAAATAAACTAAATACAGCAAAAGATTTGAGTGCACAACGTTTGGTTTAGATTTGACAGCCATAATCAGCAATTGTGTACATTTGAGCTGAATGTGTCAAAATCTTAAAAATTAACAGGTGCCCAAGCAATTTCATGCTAGAATCATCATCCGGATGCCAAAATAAACTAAATACAGCAAAAGATTTGAGTGCACAACGTTTGGTTTAGGTTTGACAGCCATAATCACCTTTTTATTGCTTTAAATGCGTTTTTAGCGCATGATTGTACATTTGAGCTGAATGTGTCAAAATCTTAAAAATTAACAGGTGCCCAAGCAATTTCATGCTAGAATCATCATCCGGATGCCAAAATAAACTAAATACAGCAAAAGATTTGAGTGCACAACGTTTGGTTTAGATTTGACAGCCATAATCAGCAATTGTGTACATTTGAGCTGAATGTGTCAAAATCTTAAAAATTAACAGGTGCCCAAGCAATTTCATGCTAGAATCATCATCCGGATGCCAAAATAAACTAAATACAGCAAAAGATTTGAGTGCACAACGTTTGGTTTAGGTTTGACAGCCATAATCACCTTTTTATTGCTTTAAATGCGTTTTTAGCGCATGATTGTACATTTGAGCTCAATGTGTCAAAATCTTAAAAATTAACAGGTGCCCAAGCAATTTCATGCTAGAATCATCATCCGGATGCCAAAATAAACTAAATACAGCAAAAGATTTGAGTGCACAACGTTTGGTTTAGATTTGACAGCCATAATCAGCAATTGTGTACATTTGAGCTGAATGTGTCAAAATCTTAAAAATTAACAGGTGCCCAAGCAATTTCATGCTAGAATCATCATCCGGATGCCAAAATAAACTAAATACAGCAAAAGATTTGAGTGCACAACGTTTGGTTTAGGTTTGACAGCCATAATCACCTTTTTATTGCTTTAAATGCGTTTTTAGCGCATGATTGTACATTTGAGCTCAATGTGTCAAAATCTTAAAAATTAACAGGTGCCCAAGCAATTAAGTGCTAGAATCATCATCCGGATGCCAAAATAAACTAAATACAGCAAAAGATTTGAGTGCACAACGTTTTGGTTTAGATTTGACAGCCATAATCAGCAATTGTGTACATTTGAGCTGAATGTGTCAAAATCTTAAAAATTAACAGGTGCCCAAACAATTTCATGCTAGAATCATCATCCGGATGCCAAAATAAACTAAATACAGCAAAAGATTTGAGTGCACAACGTTTGGTTTAGGTTTGACAGCCATAATCACCTTTTTATTGCTTTAAATGCGTTTTTAGCGCATGATTGTACATTTGAGCTCAATGTGTCAAAATCTTAAAAATTAACAGGTGCCCAAGCAATTAAGTGCTAGAATCATCATCCGGATGCCAAAATAAACTAAATACAGCAAAAGATTTGAGTGCACAACGTTTGGTTTAGATTTGACAGCCATAATCAGCAATTGTGTACATTTGAGCTGAATGTGTCAAAATCTTAAAAATTAACAGGTGCCCAAGCAATTTCATGCTAGAATCATCATCCGGATGCCAAAATAAACTAAATACAGCAAAAGATTTGAGTGCACAACGTTTGGTTTAGGTTTGACAGCCATAATCACCTTTTTATTGCTTTAAATGCGTTTTTAGCGCATGATTGTACATTTGAGCTCAATGTGTCAAAATCTTAAAAATTAACAGGTGCCCAAGCAATTAAGTGCTAGAATCATCATCCGGATGCCAAAATAAACTAAATACAGCAAAAGATTTGAGTGCACAACGTTTGGTTTAGATTTGACAGCCATAATCAGCAATTGTGTACATTTGAGCTGAATGTGTCAAAATCTTAAAAATTAACAGGTGCCCAAACAATTTCATGCTAGAATCATCATCCGGATGCCAAAATAAACTAAATACAGCAAAAGATTTGAGGTGCACAACGTTTGGTTTAGGTTTGACAGCCATAATCACCTTTTTATTGCTTTAAATGCGTTTTTAGCGCAATGATTGTACATTTGAGCTGAATGTGTCCAAAATCTTAAAAATTAACAGGTGCCCAAGCAATTTCATGCTAGAATCATCATCCGGATGCCAAAATAAACTAAATACAGCAAAAGATTTGAGTGCACAACGTTTGGTTTAGGTTTGACAGCCATAATCACCTTTTTATTGCTTTAAATGCGTTTTTAGCGCATGATTGTACATTTGAGCTGAATGTGTCAAAATCTTAAAAATTAACAGGTGCCCAAGCAATTTCATGCTAGAATCATCATCCGGATGCCAAAATAAACTAAATACAGCAAAAGATTTGAGTGCACAACGTTTGGTTTAGGTTTGACAGCCATAATCACCTTTTATTGCTTTAAATGCGTTTTTAGCGCATGATTGTACATTTGAGCTCAATGTGTCAAAATCTTAAAAATTAACAGGTGCCCAAGCAATTTCATGCTAGAATCATCATCCGGATGCCAAAATAAACTAAATACAGCAAAAGATTTGAGTGCACAACGTTTGGTTTAGATTTGACAGCCATAATCAGCAATTGTGTACATTTGAGCTGAATGTGTCAAAATCTTAAAAATTAACAGGTGCCCAAGCAATTTCATGCTAGAATCATCATCCGGATGCCAAAATAAACTAAATACAGCAAAAGATTTGAGTGCACAACGTTTGGTTTAGGTTTGACAGCCATAATCACCTTTTTTATTGCTTTAAATGCGTTTTTAGCGCATGATTGTACATTTGAGCTCAATGTGTCAAAATCTTAAAAATTAACAGGTGCCCAAGCAATTTCATGCTAGAATCATCATCCGGATGCCAAAATAAACTAAATACAGCAAAAGATTTGAGTGCACAACGTTTGGTTTAGATTTGACAGCCATAATCAGCAATTGTGTACATTTGAGCTGAATGTGTCAAAATCTTAAAAATTAACAGGTGCCCAAGCAATTTCATGCTAGAATCATCATCCGGATGCCAAAATAAACTAAATACAGCAAAAGATTTGAGTGCACAACGTTTGGTTTAGGTTTGACAGCCATAATCACCTTTTTATTGCTTTAAATGCGTTTTTAGCGCATGATTGTACATTTGAGCTCAATGTGTCAAAATCTTAAAAATTAACAGGTGCCCAAGCAATTTCATGCTAGAATCATCATCCGGATGCCAAAATAAACTAAATACAGCAAAAGATTTGAGTGCACAACGTTTGGTTTAGATTTGACAGCCATAATCAGCAATTGTGTACATTTGAGCTGAATGTGTCAAAATCTTAAAAATTAACAGGTGCCCAAGCAATTTCATGCTAGAATCATCATCCGGATGCCAAAATAAACTAAATACAGCAAAAGATTTGAGTGCACAACGTTTGGTTTAGGTTTGACAGCCCATAATCACCTTTTTATTGCTTTAAATGCGTTTTTAGGCGCATGATTGTACATTTGAGCTCAATGTGTCAAAATCTTAAAAATTAACAGGTGCCCAAGCAATTTAAGTGCTAGAATCATCATCCGGATGCCAAAATAAACTAAATACAGCAAAAGATTTGAGTGCACAACGTTTGGTTTAGATTTGACAGCCATAATCAGCAATTGTGTACATTTGAGCTGAATGTGTCAAAATCTTAAAAATTAACAGGTGCCCAAGCAATTTCATGCTAGAATCATCATCCGGATGCCAAAATAAACTAAATACAGCAAAAGATTTGAGTGCACAACGTTTGGTTTAGGTTTGACAGCCATAATCACCTTTTTATTGCTTTAAATGCGTTTTTTTAGCGCATGATTGTACATTGAGAGCTGAATGTGTCAAAATCTTAAAAATTAACAGGTGCCCAAGCAATTTCATGCTAGAATCATCATCCGGATGCCAAAATAAACTAAATACAGCAAAAGATTTGAGTGCACAACGTTTGGTTTAGATTTGACAGCCATAATCAGCAATTGTGTACATTTGAGCTGAATGTGTCAAAATCTTAAAAATTAACAGGTGCCCAAGCAATTTCATGCTAGAATCATCATCCGGATGCCAAAATAAACTAAATACAGCAAAAGATTTGAGTGCACAACGTTTGGTTTAGGTTTGACAGCCATAATCACCTTTTTATTGCTTTAAATGCGTTTTTAGCGCATGATTGTACATTTGGAAGCTCAATGTGTCAAAATCTTAAAAATTAACAGGTGCCCAAGCAATTCATGCTAGAATCATCATCCGGATGCCAAAATAAACTAAATACAGCAAAAGATTTGAGTGCACAACGTTTGGTTTAGATTTGACAGCCATAATCAGCAATTGTGTACATTTGAGCTGAATGTGTCAAAATCTTAAAAATTAACAGGTGCCCAAGCAATTTCATGCTAGAATCATCATCCGGATGCCAAAATAAACTAAATACAGCAAAAGATTTGAGTGCACAACGTTTGGTTTAGGTTTGACAGCCATAATCACCTTTTTATTGCTTTAAATGCGTTTTTAGCGCATGATTGTACATTTGAGCTCAATGTGTCAAAATCTTAAAAATTAACAGGTGCCCAAGCAATTAAGTGCTAGAATCATCATCCGGATGCCAAAATAAACTAATTACAGCAAAAGATTTGAGTGCACAACGTTTGGTTTAGATTTGACAGCCATAATCAGCAATTGTGTACATTTGAGCTGAATGTGTCAAAATCTTAAAAATTAACAGGTGCCCAAGCAATTTCATGCTAGAATCATCATCCGGATGCCAAAATAAACTAAATACAGCAAAAGATTTGAGTGCACAACGTTTGGTTTAGGTTTGACAGCCATAATCACCTTTTTATTGCTTTAAATGCGTTTTTAGCGCATGATTGTACATTTGAGCTCAATGTGTCAAAATCTTAAAAATTAACAGGTGCCCAAGCAATTAAGTGCTAGAATCATCATCCGGATGCCAAAATAAACTAAATACAGCAAAAGATTTGAGTGCACAACGTTTGGTTTAGATTTGACAGCCATAATCAGCAATTGTGTACATTTGAGCTGAATGTGTCAAAATCTTAAAAATTAACAGGTGTCCCAAACAATTTCATGCTAGAATCATCATCGGATGCCAAAATAAACTAAATACAGCAAAAGATTTGAGTGCACAACGTTTGGTTTAGGTTTGACAGCCATAATCACCTTTTTATTGCTTTAAATGCGTTTTTTAGCGCAATGATTGTACATTTGAGCTTAATGTGTCAAAATCTTAAAAATCTAACAGGTGCCCAAGCAATTTCAATGCTAGAATCATCATCCGGATGCCAAAATAAAACTAAATACAGCAAAAGATTTGAGTGCACAACGTTTGGTTTTAGGTTTGACAGCCATAATCACCTTTTTATTGCTTTAAATGCGTTTTTAGCGGCATGATTGTACATTTGAGCTGAATGTGTCAAAATCTTAAAAA